>NC_092752.1:20000-230207 GCF_047496795.1 Chiloscyllium punctatum
ATCAAAAACTGTAAGTACAACAAACTTTTATCCACCCACCTCCATAACCAGCGCTCCTCAAACATTCCAGAAGATTCCCCTGGCCTCGGAAACGCCATTAGCCATGCGGCTGACGCAGCTACCACCCCCACGCTGAGTGATGACGTCACTTCCGCCCACATCATGGCCACTCCCACAGCCACTTCCGGCCCTCACATCATCGCTGATGTCACATGCCCAGTGACTTCCGCCAACCCTACTGCCATGATCACCACCACTTCCGCCTCCACCAGCGCCACTCACCTGCATTCTGCTGACACGCCCCCCACAGACCCCACTGTCACTATCCCCACACCCCAGAACCCCGAGGGCAACATTACCCCTGCTCATGCCTCCACCCCCATTCTGCCCACCACCACACCCACTCCAGGTACTGGCTCCGACCCCACTCCCAGCTCTACACCCACACCAGATCCCAGCTCCCAGCCCTGCCGAGTTTTCACCATCCCTCCAGACCTCCCCCTCACTGAGGACGAACGATCAGTCCTCAGCAAAGGACTCACCTTCATCCCCCTCCGTCCACGTATCAATGAATTTAATACACGCCGTGACGTTGAACAATTCTTCCGTCGCCTCCGCCTCCGAGCTTACTTTCACAATCAGGACTCCCGCCAACCTTCCGAGGACCCCTTCGCCCACCTCCAACATACTGCATCCACCTGGACACCCCGCGCTGGCCTATTACCTGCCCTCGACCTCTTCATTTCCAACTGCCGCCGGGACATTAACCGCCTCAACCTGTCTACCTCCCTCCCCCACTCCAACCTCTCACCCTCACAACGCGCAGCCCTCCAATCCCTCTGCTCCAATCCCAACCTCACCATCAAGCCAGCGGATAAAGGGGGCGCAGTGGTAGTCTGGCGCACTGACCTCTACACCGCTGAAGCCAAACGCCAACTCGAGGACACCTCTTCCTACTGGTCCCTCGACCATGACCCCACCCCCCATCACCAAACCATCATCTCCCAGACCATACAGAACCTCATCACCTCAGGAGATCTCCCACCCACAACTTCCAACCTCATAGTCCGGGAACCCCGCACTGCCTGGTTCTACCTTCTTCCCAAGATCCACAAGCCTGACCACCCTGGCCGACCCATTGTCTCAGCATGCTCCTGCCCCACTGAACTCATCTCTACCTACCTTGACACTGTCCTATCCCCCCTAGTCCAGGAACTCCCCACATATGTTCGAGACACCACCCACGCCCTCCACCTCCTCCATGACTTCCGTTTCCCTGGCCCCCAATGCCTCATCTTCACCATAGATATCCAATCCCTCTACACCTCCATTCGCCATGACCAGGGCCTCCAAGCCCTCCGTTTTTTCCTCTCCCGACGTCCCCAACAGTACCCTTCCAATGACACTCTCATTCGTTTGGCCGAACTGGTCCTCACCCTTAATAATTTCTCCTTTGAATCCTCCCACTTCCTCCAGACCAAAGGAGTAGCCATGGGCACACGTATGGGCCCCAGCTATGCCTGTCTCTTTGTTGGCTATGTAGAACAGTTGATCTTCCATAATTACACCGGTACCACTCCCCACCTCTTCCTCCGCTACATTGATGACTGCATTGGCGCCACCACGTGCTCCCGCGAGGAGGTTGAGCAATTCATCAACTTCATCAACACATTCCACCCTGACCTTAAATTTACCTGGACTATCTCTGACACCTCGCTCCCCTTCCTGGACCTCTCCATCTGCATTAGTAACGACCGACTTGACACTGACATTTTTTACAAACCCACCGACTCCCACAGCTACCTGGATTACACCTCTTCCCACCCTATCTCTTGCAAAAATACCATCCCGTATTCCCAATTTCTCCGCCTCCGCCGTATCTGCTCCCAGGAGGACCAGTTCCACCATAGGACACACCAGATGGCCTCCTTCTTTAGAGACCACAATTTCCCTTCCCACGTGGTTAAAGATGCCCTCCAACGCATCTCGTCCACATCCCGCACCTCCGCACTCAGACCCCACCCCTCCAACCGTAACAAGGACAGAACGCCCCTGGTGCTCACCTTCCACCCTACAAACCTTCGCATAAACCAAATCATCCATCGACATTTCCGCCACCTCCAAAAAGACCCCACAACCAGGGATATATTTCCCTCCCCACCCCTTTCCGCCTTCCGCAAAGACCGTTCCCTCCGTGACTACCTGGTCAGGTCCACACCCCGCTACGACCCACCCTCCCATTCTGGCACTTTCCCCTGCCACCGCAGGAACTGTAAAACCTGTGCCCACACCTCCTCCCTCACCTCTATCCAAGGCCCTAAAGGAGCCTTCCACATCCATCAAAGTTTCACCTGCACATCCACCAATATCATTTATTGTATCCGTTGCTCCCGATGCGGTCTCCTCTACATTGGGGAGACTGGGCGCCTCCTAGCAGAGCGCTTTAGGGAACATCTCCGAGACACCCGCACCAATCAACCAAACCGCCCCGTGGCCCAACATTTCAACTCCCCCTCCCACTCTGCCGAGGACATGGAGGTCCTAGGCCTCCTTCACCGCCGCTCCCTCACCACCAGACGCCTGGAGGAAGAACGCCTCATCTTCCGCCTCGGAACACTTCAACCCCAGGGCATCAATGTGGACTTCAACAGCTTCCTCATTTCCCCTTCCCCCACCTCATCCTAGTTTCAAACTTCCAGCTCAGTTACTGCCTCCTTGACTTGTCCGACCTGCCTATCTTCTTTTCCACCTATCCACTCCACCCTCTCCTCCTTGATCTATCACCTTCATCCCCTCCCCCACTCACCCATTGTACTCTATGCTACTCTCTCCCCACCCCCACCCTCCTCTAGCTTATCTCTCCACGCTTCAGGCTCATTGCCTTTATTCCTGATGAAGGGCTTTTGCCCGGAACGTCGATTTCGCTGCTCGTTGGATGCTGCCTGAACTGCTGTGTTCTTCCAGCACCACTAATCCAGTATTTGATTTTCAGCATCTGCAGTTATTGTTTTTACCCTGCTTCCCAACATGCTCATCCCCATGGGCAGCTAGGGCTAGGACATGCAGAGCAAATGATGGGCAAATGATGCAGCCATCAGGATGTGTAAGAAGATGCAGTGAGCGGGATTCTGTGGCACCTAAGCGGGCCCACCGATCTTTCTCGGACTAGGGAGCTGATTGCTGAGCCGCGCAAATGCCCTCAATCGGGTCAGGAATGGCGGGAAATTGGCGTATGCAAAGCCTGTGTAGTAGGATTTGTAGCGGCCGTACAGGCCACCTGTCAGCAAAAGCATTTCCACGGGTGACATGATCCTAAGCAGCTGTACG
This sequence comes from Chiloscyllium punctatum, assembly GCF_047496795.1. Lineage (NCBI taxonomy): Eukaryota > Metazoa > Chordata > Chondrichthyes > Orectolobiformes > Hemiscylliidae > Chiloscyllium > Chiloscyllium punctatum. The sequence continues at coordinate 23,328 of NC_092752.1, forward strand.
GGCTGTTAATGACCGCTATTGTGGAGGGAAGCAGGATGGCTACGAAAAGATTGTTAAAAAGCTGGCCATGTTGTAAGGGGTTTCCCAAAGAAATACCGAAGCCTCTGTTTCCAGAGGGTGCTGACATCATGAACCACTCCGAAAGCGTTGCGAGAGTTTATATAAATATTGACAGATTTGCCAGCAGCTAGAATGCAAACCATTCAGCTGTCTGCGCAGAAGTTCTGTGAAGGAGTACAGCGGATTTCTGAAGGCATACACATCACATCGCCTGCTAGTGTCTGAGGGTCGGAATGGTGAAAGGAAGACCCATTGGTGAAAAGGACCATATCAGGGTTATCCAAAGGGTCTCAGAAAGATCGAGACGAGCGGTGGCGATCTCATGGACAATATGCAAACAACCATGGGTCAGCTGTCAGAGAGTGGTCGGTAGCAGGGAGGAAGTTTGCAGGATTCAGGGCTGGGGCGCGGCGCAATGTAAGATTGGAACAGGATAGTAGGATTACCTCATAGCCCATATGCCTGGATGCAGTAAAACGTTGGGTTGCTGTGGAATTTAACAGCAGGGAAACCAATTGTGGAACAAAAATTGTGCGTGGATGATCCAGCACAAAGAGGGGTAGAGTTTTCAACCATTATGGAGGCAGCCGCCACAGCTCGCAAACATGCCGCATTCCTCTCACAAAAGGTGGTAACTGTACAGAGTCAAACGTTACAGGGCGCCTGAGATCCCCATGAATCTGTGTCAGAATGCCGGAAGCTTTTCCTTCTTCTCAGTAACAAAAAGATGGAACAGCTGCGAGCAATCTGGAAGACCCAGGGTGTGTGCAGAACTCAGTCTTGGCTTTAACTCTTCAAAAGCATGTGTCATTTCAGCTGTCCACTGTACTATCAATGGTTGTTTCGGAGAAGAAGCCTCCCTGAGAGGTGCATCAATCTCAAGGTCAGGAATCCAGTGCCTACAGTAATTCACCATCCCCAAAAAAGGACATTAGCTCGGTACGCATGGCAGGAGAAGGGACGCTGATAATTGTAGACACTGGATTAGTGGTGCTGGAAGAGCACAGCAGTTCAGGCAGCATCCAAGTAGCTTCGAAATCGACGTTTTGGGCAAAAGCCCTTCATCAGGAATAAAGGCAGTGAGCCTGAAGCGTGGAGAGATAAGCTAGAGGAGGGTGGGGGTGGGGAGAAAGTAGCATAGAGTGCAATGGGTGAGTGGGGGAGGGGATGAAGGTGATAGGTCAAGGAGGAGAAGGTGGAGTGGATAGGTGGAAAAGGAGATAGGCAGGTAGGACAAGTCCGGACAAGTTATGGGGACAGTTACTGAGCTGGAAGTTGAGAACGAGGGTGAGGTGGGGGAAGGGGAAATGAGGAAACTGTTGAAGTCCATATTGATGCCCTGGGGTTGAAGTGTTCCGAGGCGGAAGATGAGGCATTCTTCCTCCAGGCGTCTGGTGGTAAGGGAGCGGCGGTGAAGGAGGCCCAGGACCTCCATGTCCTCGGCAGAGTGGGAGGGGAGTTGAAATGTTGGGCCACAGGGCGGTGTGGTTGATTGGTGCGGGTGTCCCGGAGATGATCCCTAAAGCACTCTGCTAGGAGGCACCCAGTCTCCCCAATGTATAGGAGACCGCATTGGGAGCAACGGATACAATAAATGATATTAGTGGATGTGCAAGTAAAACTTTGATGGATGTGGAAGGCTCCTTTAGGGCCTTGGATAGAGGTGAGGGAGGAGGTGTGGGCGCAGGTTTTACAGTTCCTGCGGTGGCAGGGGGAAGGTGCCAGGATTGGAGGGTGGGTTGTTTGGGGGCGTGGACCTAACCAGGTAGTCGCGGAGGGAACGGTCTTTTTGGAAGGCAGAAAGGGGTGGGGAGGGAAATATATCCCTGGTAGTGGGGTCTGTTTGGAGGTGGCGGAAATGTCGGATGATTTGGTTTATGCGAAGGTTGGTAGGGTGGAAGGTGAGCACCAGGGGCGTTCTGTCCTTGTTACGGTTGGAGGGGTGGGGTCTGAGGGCGGAGGTGCGGGATGTGGACAAGATGCGTTGGAGGGCATCTTTAACCACGTGGGAAGGGAAATTGCGGTCTCTAAAGAAGGAGGCCATCTGGTGTGTTCTGTGGTGGAACTGGTCCTCCTGGGAGCAGATCCAGTGGAGGCGGAGAAATTGGGAATACGGGATGGCATTTTTGCAAGAGATAGGGTGGGAAGAGGTGTAATCCAGGTAGCTGTGGGAGTCGGTGGGTTTGTAAAAAATGTCAGTGTCAAGTCGGTCGTCACTAATGGAGATGGAGAGGTCCAGGAAGGGGAGCGAGGTGTCAGAGATAGTTCAGGTAAATTTAAGGTCAGGGTGGAATGTGTTGGTGAAGTTGATGAATTGCTCAACCTCCTCACGGGAGCACGAGGTGGCGCCAATGCAGTCATCAATGTAGCGGAGGAAGAGGTGGGGAGTGGTGCCGGTGTAAATACGGAAGATCAACTGCTCTACGTAGCCAACAAAGAGACAGGCATAGCTGGGGCTCATACGTGTGCCCATGGCTACCCCTTTGGTCTGGAGGAAGTGGGAGGTGTCAAAGGAGAAATCGTTAAGGGTGAGGACCAGTTCGGCCAAACGAATGAGAGTGTCATTGGAAGGGTACTGTTGGGGACGTCGGGAGAGGAAAAAACGGAGGGCTTGGAGGCCCTGGTCATGGCGGATGGAGGTGTAGAGGGATTGGATATCCATGGTGAAGATGAGGCATTGGGGGCCAGGGAAACGGAAGTCTTGGAGGCGGTGGAGGGCGTGGGTGGTGTCTCGAACGTATGTGGGGAGTTCCTGGACTGGGGGGAAAGGACAGTGTCAAGGTAGGTAGAGGTGAGTTCAGTGGGGCAGGAGCATGCTGAGACAATGGGTCGGCCAGGGTGGTCAGGCTTGTGAATCTTGGGAAGGAGGTAGAACCAGGCAGTGCGGTGTACCCGGACTATGAGGTTGGAAGCTGTGGGTGGGAGATCTCCTGAGGTGATGAGATTCTGTATGGTCTGGGAGATGATGGTTTGGTGATGGGGGGTGGGGTCATGGTTGAGGGGGCAGTAGGAAGAGGTGTCCTCGAGTTGGCGTTTAGCTTCAGAGGTGTAGAGGACAGTGCGCCAGACTACCACTGCGCCCCCTTTATCCGCTGGCTTGATGGTGAGGTTGGGATTGGAGCAGAGGGATTGGAGGGCTGCGCGTTGTGAGGGTGAGAGGTTGGAGTGGGGGAGGGAGGTAGACAGGTTGAGGCGGTTAATGTCCCGGCGGCAGTTGGAAATGAAGAGGTCGAGGGCAGGTAATAGGCCAGCGCAGGGTGTCCAGGTGGATGCAGTCTGTTGGAGGTGGGCGAAGGGGTCCTCGGAAGGTTGGCGGGAGTCCTGATTGTGAAAGTAAGCTCGGAGGCGGAGGCGACGGAAGAATTGTTCGACGTCACGGCGTGTATTAAATTCATTGATGCGTGGACAGAGGGGGTGAAGGTGAGTCCTTTGCTGAGGACTGATCGTTCGTCCTCAGTGAGGGGGAGGTCTGGAGGGATGGTGAAAACTCGGCAGGGCTGGGAGCTGGGATCTGGTGTGGGTGTAGAGCTGGGAGTGGGGGCGGAACCTGTAACTGGACTGGGTGTGATGGTGGGGGGAATGGGGGTGGAGTCATGAGCAGGGATAGTGTTCTTCTTGGGGTTCTGGGGGGTGGGGATAGTGACAGTGGGGTCTGTGGGGGGCATGTCAGCAGAATGCAGGTGAGTGGCGCTGGTGGGGGCAGAAGAGGTGGTGACCACGGCAGTAGGGGTGGCGGGAATCACTGAGCATGTGGCATCAGCGATGATGTGAAGAGCAGAAGTGATGTCAGGTGTGATGCATGAGGAATTGTGAGGGGTGGAAGTGGTTGTGGGAGCGGCCATGATAGGAGCGGAAGTGACATCATCAATCAGCATGGGGGTGGTAGCTGCATCAGCCGCATGGTTCATGGTGCAATAGGTTCTGAGGCCAGGGGAGTGTTCTGGAATGTTTGAGGAGCGCTGGTTATGGAGGTGGGTGGATAAAAGTTTGTTGTACTTACAGTTTTTAATGTTTGAGATGGAATTGAAATACTGTTTGTTGAGAGTATGAATTCTCCTGAGGATGTAGTACAGAGTGGGTCCTTTGCAATTTTGAGAGAGTGTGGCCCTCAGCTGAGGCAGGGCTGACTGTAGAGAGGTTAGGTGCCAGCGCATTGCTGCAAGCGTGAAGCGGAGGATCTTGAAGGAGAACTGTTGCTGGTGTTTTTGAATCTGTAGTCTGTACTGTTTGTCCTGTTCGGGTCCGAACTCTACTGGTTTAAAGGTGGTCCGGAGTCCGTGTGGGATGAGTTGGTTACGGAGGCAGGCACTGAGGAAGCAAACGTGGCTGTGGTAGCGAGTTTGTTTCATGACATGTTTGAAGAGGTTCAGGGCAGAGGAAATGACCTGGGAGTTGCAGTGGGAGAGGGACTCCCTGAGATTCTTGTAGAGAGAGGAGGAAAACTTCTTCAAGGCAGGCATCCTTGCAAGAGGATTCGCAGTAGGGTTAAAATCAACGAGGTAAAAACAATGATTGCAGATTCTGGAAACCAGATTCTGGATTAGTGGTGCTGGAAGAGCACAGCAGTTCAGGCAGCATCCAAGTAGCTTCGAAATCGACGTTTCGGGCAAAAGCCCTTCATCAGGAATAAAGGCAGTGAGCCTGAAGCATGGAGAGATAAGATAGAGGAGGGTGGGGGTGGGGAGAAAGTAGCATAGAGTACAATGGGTGAGTGGGGGAGGGGATGAAGGTGATAGGTCAAGGAGGAGAAGGTGGAGTGGATAGGTGGAAAAGGAGATAGGCAGGTAGGACAAGTCCGGACAAGTTATGGGGACAGTTACTGAGCTGGAAGTTTAGAACTAGGGTGAGGTGGGGGAGGGGAAATGAGGAAACTGTTGAAGTCCACATTGATGCCCTGGGGTTGAAGTGTTCCGAGGCGGAAGATGAGGCGTTCTTCCTCCAGGCGTCTGGTGGTGAGGGAGCGGCGGTGAAGGAGGCCCAGGACCTCCATGTCCTCGGCAGAGTGGGAGGGGGAGTTGAAATGTTGGGCCACAGGGCGGTGTGGTTGATTGGTGCGTGTGTCCCGGAGATGTTCCCTAAAGCGCTCTGCTAGGAGGTGTCCAGTCTCCCCAATGTAGAGGAGACCGCATCGGGAGCAACGGATAAAATAAATGATATTAGTGGATGTGCAAGTAAAACTTTGATGAATGTGGAAGGCTCCTTTAGGGCCTTGGATAGAGGTGAGGGAGGAGGTGTGGGCGCAGGTTTTACAGTTCCTGCGGTGGCAGGGGAAGGTGCCAGGATTGGAGGGTGGGTTGTTTGGGGGCGTGGACCTAACCAGGTAGTCGCGGAGGGAATGGTCTTTGCGGAAGGCGGAAAGGGGTGGGGAGGGAAATATATCCCTGGTGGTGGGGTCTGTTTTGAGGTGGCGGAAATGTCGGTGGATGATTTGGTTTATGCGAAGGTTTGTAGGGTGGAAGGTGAGCACCAGGGGTGTTCTGTCCTTGTTACGGTTGGAGGGGTGGGGTCTGAGGGCAGAGGTGCGGGATGTAGATGAGATGCGTTGGAGGGCATCTTTAACCACGTGGGAAGGGAAATTGTGGTCTCTAAAGAAGGAGGCCATCTGGTGTGTTCTGTGGTGGAACTGGTCCTCCTGGACAATCAGGGGCCAGGGGTCTTATACCCTGTGAGAGAGAGAAGCCCAAGTAATGCACATTAGGCTGACAGAACTGCATTTTGTGGCCATCCTGTGCCAGGCTCTGAAGTAGGGTAAAAGTGTCTTGCATGCAGGCATCTGCTGAGGCGGAGGGGACAAGTAAGTCGTGCAAGGCAAGTGGAGGGTTTCAAAGGTCCGCTCCAAAGCGGAAGTACAGACATTGGGGCACTCCATATACCCTTGGGGAAGCTGTGTCCATGTGTACGGCCGTCGCCAAAAGTAAAGGCAAAAAGGCGTTGACTTTCAGCGGACAATTTAATAGAGAAAAAGGCAGAGCAGAGGTCAACTACTGAAAGGCAAGCGGCGGTGGCAGGGACAGTGGTGAGGATGGCATTGGTGTCAGGCACCACGGGGAACCGGGAACAACAATAACGTTTCGAGAACGTAAATTCCGCACAAATTTCCACCTGTTCGGTTTTTCAGGCTTTGGAACCGGCAAGATGGGAGTGATGCAGGGGCTCCGCATGGACACAAGGATGACCTGCTGCAGGAGGGAAGTAATGACTGATCGTACCCTTTCTATCGCAGAAGGTTTAACGTGTACTGGCAGACTGAGGGCCGGGAGCGCCAGCCTTGAAGGTGACGGTATGTGGTGGGGCAGAAAGGACCATGGTTAGAGTGACACGCCCATAACGGGCTGCAAACCCTCCAGGAGCCGCGGGTGAGCGAAGGAAGAAGCAGCGAGGGGTCCAGAACCGTGAAGGTAGCTGTTATGGTGAGGGCAAGTAAACGTAAAGAGAAACCGTTAAGATCGAATATATAATGATGATGAATCGCCAGGTGTAAGGGGCTCAAACGAACAGGGAAGGTCGCAGAGACGGGCATGCATGGAGGATAAATCGCTCAGTGTCCGGGGGTTTTGAGGATGATAGGAATTAAAGGTATAACGTCTGGGAGGAAAAGCTGAGACTGCTAAAATGTCAGCGAGATTTCAGCAGAGGGTCCCCTGTGTCTAACATAGCGGTGACCAGTAAGGGTAACGTTGGTTTCTTTATTCAGATGTGAATCCGCAAGCGCAGAATATGACGAGTCGTGAGTGCAGAGCTGAACAGCCGTGTCATGGAAGTCTCAAAAGGGGGCGGCCAATCAACAGGACCCAGCGCAGAAAAGGGGCACCAGCGCAACTATACAATGATGGAATCAAAAAGCGAGCGAACCGGGGCACTGGCACAGTGCCATGTAAAGAGGGCAGGTGCAGTGCGTGGCAGTGGAGTCTCAATCGAAATTCTAAGACAAGACCCTGAGGGGAACAGTGGATAGAAGCGTTTAATTTATAGAGGGTTTCACAGCCGAGTAAAGCAATGGACAGGAAGGGGAAATGATAGCCGAATCGGGAACGGTGACAGGTCCGATGGTAACAGGGATCGTATCAGAGAAGGGCTCAACCATGGGTATACCGGAGACACCCACAGTATGAACAGAATCGGAATTGAGGGGTAGAGCCACAGAGGGAGGTGCTGAAGAGCAAGTTGCCCCGGAATCCACCAAAACCGGAACGGCATGCCCCCACACCCCTCTCCTCCCACCCCCACTGTCATCAAACAGATCCTCACCAGGCCTTTGGCTACAATGAGCTCGCTCTTCATCACTGTCCTCATAACTAATCCCACCTTTTACCTCTGCCTCCATTTTAGATTGACTTTGGCTTTGTATTGCCAGCTTCTGAAGTCGAAACTCTTTCACCCACCTCTCTCATTATCCCTTTCTTTTACATTTAATCATTATTCAAAATGTTTCATTTCCTTTTCATAGTCAAGCTATTTTAATTCTTTTGTTCTTTGTTCTGCTGCAATTATCTCTCTCTTTCTTCTTTTTTCCCCCTAATTAAAGCTGTTTCATCTGCAATTGAGTTTTGGTTATTTCCAATTACTCCGACTGCATTCTTGGTAATTGTAAATGCTAAGTTATTGTGGGAATTCTCTTCCCTGTCATCACAGGCACAGGTATTCTCAACATCAGCTTATCTGCCAATTCCGAAAGGTTTATCTTACTCACTTCCATACAGAACATTACAACGCAGTACAGGCCCTTCGGCCCTCGATGTTGCGCCGCCCTGCCATACCAATCTGAAGCCCATCCCATCTACACTATTCCATGTACGTCCATATGCTTGTCCAATGACGACTTAAATATACTTAAACTTGGTGAATCTACTACCGTTGCAGGCAAAGCATTCCATACCCTTACTACTCTCTGAGTAAAGAAACTACCTCTGACATCTGTCCTATATCTATCATCCCTCAATTTAAAGCTATGCCCTCTCGTGCTCGCCATCACCATTCTTGGAAAAAGGCTCTCCCTGTCCACCCTATCTAACCCTCTGATTATCTTATATGTCTCTATTAAGTCACCTCACAACCTTCTTCTCTCTAACAAAAACAGCCTCAAGTCCCTCAGTCTTTCCTCGTAAGACCTTCCCTCCATACCAGGCAACATCCTAGTAAATCTCCTCTGCACTCTTTCCAAAGCTTCCACATCCTTCTTATAATGCGGTGACCAGAACTGTACACAATATTCCAAGTGCGGTCGCACCAGAGTTTTGTACAGCTGCAGCATGACCTCATGGTTCCAGAACTCGATCCCTCTATTAATAAAAGCTAAGACACTGTATGCCTTCTTAACAACCCTGTCAATCTGGGTGGCAACTTTCAAGGATCTGTGTACCTGGACATAGATCTCTCTGCTCATCTACACTATCAAGAATCTTACCATTAGCCCAGTACTCTGCATTCCAATTACTCCAACCAAAGTGAATCACCTCACACTTGTCCGTATTAAATTCCATTTGCCACCTCTCAGCCCAGCTCTGCAGCTTATCTATGTCTCTCTGTAACCTATAACATCCTTCGTCAGTATCCACAACTCCACCACCTTAGTGTCATCTGCAAATTTACTAACCCACCCTTCTACGCCCTCATTCAGGTCGTTTATAAAAATGACGAACAGCAGTGGACCCAACACCGACCATTGCGGTACACCACTGGTAACTGGACTACAGAATGAACATTTCCCATCAACTGCAACCCTCTGTCTTCTTTCAGCAAGCCAATTACTGATCCAAACTGCTATATCTCCCACAATCCCATTCCTCCGCATTTTGTACAATAGCCGACTGTGGGGAACCTTATCGAACGCCTTGCTGAAATCCATATACACCACATCAACTGGTTTACTCTCATCTACCTGTTTGGTCACCTTCTCAAAGAACTCAATAAGGTTTGTGAGGCACGACCTACCCTTCACAAAACCATGCTGACTATCCCTAATCAAATTATTCTTTTCTAGATGATTATAATCCTAACTCTTCTTATAACATTTTCCAACACTTTACCAACAACTGAAGTAAGGCTCACTGGTCTATAATTACCAGGATTGTCTCTACTCCCCTTCTTGAACAGGGGAACCATATTTGCTATCCTCCAGTCTTCTGGCACTATTCCTGTAGACAATGACAATTTAAAGATCAATGCCAAAGGCTCGGCAATCTCCCTGGCTTCCCAGAGGACCCTAGGATAAATACTTGCCAGCCCAAGGTACATATCTATTTTCACACTCTGCAGGATTTCTAATACCTCTTCCCAGTGAACCTCAATCACACCTAGTCTAGTAGCCTGTATCTCAGTAATCACCTCGACAACATTGTCATTTTCTGGAGTGAATACTGTTGAAAAATATTCATTTAGTGCTTCCCCTATCTCCTCTGAATCCACAGACAACTTCCCACTACTATCCTTGATTGGCCCTAATCTTACTCTAATCATTCTTTTATTCCTTAAATACCTGTAGAAAATCTTAGGGTTTACCCTGATCCTATCCGCCAACAACTTCTCATGTCTCGTCTGAGCTCTCTCTTTAGGTCTTTCCTGGCTACCTTGTAACCCTCGAGCATCCTAACTGAGCCTTCACATCTCATCCTAACATAAGCCACCTTCTTCCTCTTGACCAGACATTCCACTTCCTTCATAAACCACGGCTCTTGCGCTCTACAGCTTCCTCCCTGACAGGTACATACTTATCTAGGACACACAGTAGCTTTTCCTTGAATAAGCTCCACATTTCTAATGTGCCTATCCCCAGCAGTTTCCTTCCCCATCCTATGCTTCCTAAATCTTGCCTAATCGCATCGTAATTGCCTATCCCCCAGCTGTAACTCTTGACCGGTGGTATACACCTATCCCTTTCTATCAACAAAGTAAACATAACAGAATTGTGATCACTATCACCAAAGTGCTCACCTACTTCCAAATCTAACACCTGGCCAGGCTCATTACCCAGTACCAAATCTAATATGGCTTCACCCCTTGTCAACCACTCCAAATGATTTCTACCAGACCCAGTAATGCTTAGCTGATGAAAGAGCCATTATTACACAAAGGCACAGCCTATTTAAACAAACAGAACGCAACCCCACCTGAAAAGAGAATACCAAAATTCACCCTTCCCTGTCTTTGTATCCAATAATCCTAAACCAAACCTGAAATTACAGAATTTGATCCCAAGAAGAGTCCCCAATTTCTTATGAACCAGACAAAACCCCCTCAAAATATATCAAGGAGATAAGCTAAACACTGACTTTTATCTTAGTTAAGGGCAAGCATAAGGTGGTGTTCCAGATGTGATTTGATTGGTCATACTACTAGGTTTTAAGAAAACACACTTTATTCTTACACCACAGTTAAAATACAAACAAAAAAAAAGCACTTTTAATGCTATTGAAATACTTAACAAAAGAATATATTATTCAACTACTAATCACCAACTTTTCCAAGCATTCTTGGAACACATCCTCAGTAAAGGCAAACTCAGCAAAATAGACTTTCTCATGTGATATCTCCAGATCAGGGAAAAGGAACTCTGAAAGATATGATTTAGCAGCCTAAAAACTCCTCAAACTTTTAGCTATAGCAGAGAGAGAGAGAAATACCCAGCAGCTTCAACAGCCAACTCCCCAAACCCTCCAAATTCAATTGAAAGCAAAACTAAAACCCTGGCTTTGTGTAAGCCTGACTCCATCCACTCATGCTTCTTCTAATTTAAAAAAAACTCGAGGGATCCAAGATGGCAGCGACCCAGCAAGTCTGAGTCTATAGTGCTCCTCCTAAGGCTTGGGCAAAGTGGGTCACCCACCCCCACCACACTCACCAAATCATTTAAAATAGCTGTTTAATTTAATTAGTTGCTTAGTGTTGAATTTAAACAATATAATCTTCAGTAAAAATGACTAAAGGGAAGGGAGCCCGCAGTTCTCAGCGGGCAGGAACCCCTCCCCCACCCTCTCCCTCTCCAGCTGCAGCTGAGGCGTCCACAGCCGCCCCGGGGGACTTACCGACAGTGACAAGCCTTGTGGAGCTGATCTCCAAGCTGGATGCGAAGATCAACGCTTTTATCGAGGAGTCCCGAAATCGATGGGACTCACTCTCGGCCGCGCTGCAAAAGCACGACCGAGACATCCAGGAAATCGAGCGCCGAGTCGGAGGGGCGGAGTTAAAGGCCGCGACCTCCGAAACTACAGCGCAATCGGCCGTGGATCAGGTCCGGACTCTCGAACAGCGAGTCCGGATCTTAGAGAATCATATTGATGACCTCGATAATCGAGGTCGTCGAAAAAATATTCGTTTGCTGGGCCTTCCCGAACGGGAAGAGGAAGGCCAGCTTACAGCATTTCTCGAGCAGTGGCTGCCACAGCTTTTAAATCTGGAAGCTGGATCAGGCCAGGTAAGGGTGGAATGGGCCTACCGGGTCACAATACACGGGCCCGGCTCGAACCAGCGTCCACACCCGGTCCTGTTCCGGCTGCGGAGCTATAGGGAGAGGCAGATACTCCTAGAAGCTTCTAGAAATCTTGGAAAAGACCCCCAAGCCATGATCTATAAAGGATCCAAGATCATGTTATTCCAGGACTTTTCCCCAGCTCTGGTCTGAAAGAGGAAGGAATTCGATGAGGCGAAGAAGTGTTTAAGGGACTTAAATATTCAGTACTCCTTACGCTACCCAGCGACGCTACGCTTTAACCATGAAGGATCCGTGTATAACTTCGGATCACCAGAAAAGGCTAAGGAATTCTTGGACTCTCTTAGATAAACTGTAAGAGATAATGGATGTTGGTTTGCCTTTCCCCCCACTTTGGTTTATATCCCCCTCCTTTTTGTTTTTTCTTACCTTACTGTTTAATATTATCATGGGGGGTGGGGAGAGGGATTTATTTATTTGTTCTCTATTTAACGATTTTCTCCCGCCCTTGGGGTTTTTTTAAATTATTCTATGTATATATATATATGTGTGTGTGTGTATGTATGTATGCATATATATGTATATATATAAGCTTTAGTTAATGTTGGTGGGGGGAGGTGGTTACCTTATTCTATTTTACCTCTGTCTCTAGGAGCAGGGTTGTTTTCCCTTGCTATTTTGTATTACTATATTTTATTATTATTTGTTGAGGTTGTAATTTTATAGTTATATATGTTTATACATGGTATTAACATTACCAAATATATCCAGGTGTGGGTGGGTGGGGGTAGGTTGCTCACTGTTAACTCTAGCTTTGTATTATATCTGAATTCTCCTCATCCTATTGAGGAGCGGCTGGGTCAAGGGTGGGGCATTGGTTGGGAGAGGATATGATGGACCTTTGGAAAGGAAGTGACACCCCCTGGGAACAAGGGGGAAAATCTCCATTTAAATACGTTTTTTTAATTGTTTAGAAATAGTTTTTTATTATACTGTTGTGAGTATATTAGAGAGCCTTTATTTTTGTGAATTTTATATGCTCTATGCTCGGGATGTTTTGGATAGGGTTTCCCCTCCCGAGGGGTCTCGGATTTGCCCAGATGATTATGGTTGATCAGTCGGTTAAGTGGTGCACCTGGAATGTCAAGGGGAGTAATTCGCCAGTCAAAAGGAAGAAAATATTATCAAATCTTAAGAAAGAAAGAGTTGATATAGCTCTCCTACAGGAGACACATCTGTCGGATAAAGAACACTTGAAATTATGATAGGGTGGATTTGATCAGGCCTTTTTTTCTTCTTTTAGCTCAAAAAGTAGGGGAGTTGTTATTCTTGTTCGGAAGAATTTCCCTTTCAAAATCCTAAATCAGATAAAAGACGAATCTGGATGATATATTCTGATTAAAGTCCTTATAAATGGAGAGGAATATGGGATTTTAAATCTGTACTGCCCCCCGGCACACCCCTTTAAATTTATAACGGAAGCCTTCTCAAAATTGATGGCTCTTGGTGCCTGTCATACAATTATAGGGGGAGACTTTAATTGTATTATGGATCCGGAAATAGATAGGATTCCCAAGAGTACTGTAGGAGTATCTCCCAGATCTAGACAATTGGTGGATCTGAACAAAGAATTAGATTAGTAGATGTATGGAGATGTCTTCATCCACAGGGCAGATTTTTCTTTTTATTCCAATCCACATAAATGCCATACCAGAATTAATATGTTTTTTGCCCCCTCGATTTTTTAAAATTCCATATCATCCTGTAAAATAGGTAGTATAGCATTTTCCGACCACGCTGCTGTATATATGGAAATCAAGGTGAGAAACAATGGGACAAGATGATTAGGGGGTTAGATAGGGTTGACAGTGAGAACCTTTTGCCACGTATGGAGTCAGCTATTACAAGGGGGCATAGCTTTAAATTAAGGGCGGGTAGATATAGGACTGATGTTAGGGGTAGGTTCTTCACTCAGCGAGTCGTAAGTTCATGGAATGCCCTGCCAGTAGCAGTGGTGGACTCTCCCTCTTTATGGGTATTTAAGCGGGCATTGGATAGGTATATGGAGGATAGTGGGTTAGTGTAGGTTAGGTGGGCTTTGATTGGCGCAACATCGAGGGCCGAAGGGCCTGTACTGCGCTGTATTCTTCTATGTTCTATGTTCTATGTTCTATCCCCTCGGCGTTGGTATATGGACACCTTCCTAATGAAAGACAGTAAATTTATAAAGTACTTTTCTCAAGAATTTAAAACTTTTTTAGAAATTAATTCAGGTACGGCTAGCAACCCATCAATGATGTGGGAGACCATCAAAGCTTACGCGTGAGGTTTGATCATCTCCGACTCAGCGACCCAGAAAAAATTGAAGGGAGATCAACAGCGTCTGCTCGAAGCTCGCTTAAAAGCAGCTGAAATAGCATATGCTGATAGACCTTCTTTTATTAAATTGCAAAGGAGTATGGCCCTTAGGACAGCTCTAAACACTACGCTTACCCAAATGGCTAAGAGGGAAATATTATTTGCAAAACAAAGGTTATATGAATTTGGCGACAAACCGGGTAGATACTTAGCATTTCTCGCAAAGAAAAAAAAGGCCTCTCAAACTATCACGTCTATCAAGGAAAGTACGGGTATTTTGACTCATGATCATAAAAAGATTAATGCAATCTTTAGAAAATTTTATTCTGATTTATATAAATCACAGGATTGTGAAGATAGGACTAGGAGGATGCAGTCATTTTTTTAAAAACCTGACCTTTCCAGACCTAACTCCAGAACAGGTATCGGTCTTAAATGCTCCCCTAACAGTCCAAGAAATACTTGATGCAATCAGGCAACTTCAGAGCGGTAAGGCACCGGGCCAGATGGTTTTCAAGCTGAATTCTATAAAGAATTTACAGAAATATTGGCTGGTCCACTTATGGACATGTATAACTATGCATATAGTCAGGGCTGTCTCCCGCCTTCGCTGAAAGAGGCAAATATCTCTCTTATCCTTAAAAAAGGAAAGGATCCAGAAGATTGTACGTCATACAGACCAATATCCTTGCTAAATGTAGATTTTAAAATCCTTTCTAAAACGTTAGCATTCAGACTAGGAAAGGTACTGCCACATATCATAAAGGAGGATCAGACGGGGTTTATTAAGGGCCATAGATCATCCAATAATGTTAGAAGGGTTTTGAATATGATTCAAGCCTGTCATCAGGGAAAGATACCAGGAGTAGTAGTTTCATTAGACGCGGAAAAGGCATTTGATAGAGTTGAATGGTCATATTTGTTTTACACATTGGAAAGGTTTGGCATTGGAAAGGTGTTTACCAAATGGGTCTCAACATTGTATAGTGATCCCAAAGCAGTTGTGGTTACCAATGGATTAGGTTCGGATAGCTTCAGTGTGGGTAGGGGCTGCCGTCAGGGATGTCCTCTCTCGCCATTGTTATTTACGGTAATAATTGAACCACTAGCAGAAGCTATACAGGCTGATCCTAATATAACAGCCCCGAGGATTGCTACAGGTAAACATAAAATTACCCTGTATGCAGATGATGTTCTCCTATTCCTCAATAATCCCCTGATGTCCGTACCTGGCTTAATCCAAGTTATTAATACATTTATCACATTCTCAGGCTATAAAATTAATTTCTCAAAATCGGAGGCTATGCCAATGGGTGGCCTTGCTATGACACCCCACTTAGTGGACGGATCCCTTTTTCCCTTTCGTTGGTCCCTGGAGGGCTTCTTATTTATATTTAGGTATTTTTATTACCCCAGTATTTAGTCAGTTTTACAAGGCTAACTTTGTGCATTTACTGGAAAGGATAAGGCAGGACCTCCAGTGATGGGGAGACCTTCCAATTTCCTGGTTGGGTAGAATAGCACTAATTAAAATGAATGTCCTGCCCCATCTCCTATATCCTATGAGAATGCTTCCGGTGATGCTGCCAAGGCTGGCACTACATAAATTATATGGCTGGCTGGGTTCCTTTATCTGGAATCATAGACGGCCCCTCGTTAAGCTGAAGAAGCTACAGCTTCCACAGACAAGGGGAGGATTGGACTTCCCAGATTTTAGGAAATATCAGTTAAGTTCCTTATTAAGTTACATAGCTGATTGATTGTGGATCAAACAAGACCCAATCTGGCTGGACATCGAGGCTTCTCAAGTAAAATACCCACTTATTAACCTTTTATTTTCAGACAAGAGGAAAATCATTACGGATCACTGTAAAAATACTAAATACAATTAAAGCTTGGAATATAATGTGGCCAAATGAGGGCAACTCACATAAAACATCCTCCTATGCGCCGATAGTGGGAGCATGGGGATTCCAACCGGGGTTTACAGACGCCACTTTTAAACTCTGGAGATCTAGGAGTATCTGTTGTTTAGGGGACCTATTTAAAGACGGGGTCCTGATGTCTTTTGAACAGCTGCGTCAGAAATTCGGATTACCTAATGGAAACCTCTATCGATACTTCCAAATTCGAGATTATATACAGAAGAAGACGACGTTATTAGATAGTCTTTATAAATCAGATAAAGAATGTAGAGTACTACGACCAATGGGGGTATCCTCCATCAGTACCATTTATCATTTACTACATGATGAAATATCGGGAGATATGGACAATCTGCTTAAAACATGGGATCAGGAATTGGGACTAGAAATCTCTATAGGAACGTGGAATGACATTTGGGAAAATGCCAGAAGAATCACCATCTGTAACAGAACTCAGGCCATCCAGCTGAAGATACTTCATAGGGCCCAAATAGCACCGGATCGATTGGCAAAATTTAAGGCAGGGGCATCTCCAATGTGTCCCAAATGTAAAATAGAGGTGGGCACTCTTGTACATTGTCTATGGACCTGTCATAAGATCCGTAGATACTGGACTAAAGTAGCAAGTGCCCTGACAGAAATTTTAGGAACGGAAATTAAAGTGGACCCTGCATCTCTCCTTTTGGGCTTTTCGAACTTATCCTCCCTGGACATGTACGGGAAGAGACTATTTTCTATTCTTTCTGTGCAAGGAAAAGTATCTTGGTAAACTGGATGGCTGAGGGCCCCTCTGGACTTTCAAATTGGCACAGATTAATTATGGAATGTATTCCCCTTGACTTCCTTACAAATATGGTGCACCGAAAGACTGAATTATTTTATAAAATATGGCAACCCTTCTTGAGTTATATGAATACAGATATTTTGGCTATCCTAACAAGGGCTTTTATTTAATTGAGATTACGAACCTGGCTGGTCCGGGGCCCCTTGGGAGAGGAATCCCGCACATTTGATGTTAACACATTCAGAGCATGTATCTCACTACCCAATTCCTATGTTATCCGCTGTTTTTTTTTTCTCTTTCTCTGAATAATGTAAGAGACTTAAATAAATACTCTGGTTAGTTGTAGGTTAGATTAGTAGTTAGTTGAGTTTTGTTTATTTTTCCTCGATATTTTTCTTTTGTTAAATTTTGGTTATTATATATTTAAGATTTAATTGTATATCAATGTTTGTACTTGAGAGTTTTGTTTATTTTTGTAAACTTGTAAAAATGTTAAATTTCTAATAAAAATATCTATTAAAAAAACTCAAACATAAAGCTGATTATCCACTCCTTCTGAACCACATTCTGTCACCACTGCCCACCTCTCTCTGCAAGAGAAACAGCACAGAACAAATCCCTGGGAAAGGCACAGATCATTATACCTGCCCCATGGGCAAGATTGAGCCATGATGATAGCGTCTGGGATATTGATTGTTAGGCATAATTTCATGAGTATGACCATTCAGGCTGTTGCTTGATTAGTCAGTGAGACAGCTTTTCCAATTTTGGCACTAGTCCCCAGGAGGACATTTCAGGGTCACTAGGACTGAGTTTGTTATTGTCACTTCTGTTACTTATGCTTTGGCTACTTGATATGACCGAGTGACTTGCTGAGCCACTTCAAGTGTCAACCTCATTGTTGTATATGTGGAGTCAACACATTGGCCAGACTAGGTTAAAACAGCAGAATGCTTTCCCTGTAGAACTATGTGAACTTTATGGATTTTATGGCATTTTTTCAT
The DNA here is from genome assembly GCF_047496795.1 of Chiloscyllium punctatum. Taxonomy (NCBI): domain Eukaryota; kingdom Metazoa; phylum Chordata; class Chondrichthyes; order Orectolobiformes; family Hemiscylliidae; genus Chiloscyllium; species Chiloscyllium punctatum. Next base: position 40,884 of record NC_092752.1, read on the forward strand.
AATCATTAGATGAGTAATTTCAGACCAGACTGAACTCTGGTTTTCAATATAATAGTTATAAGATCAGGTCAGAGGCTAGGAATACTTTGGTGAGTCAGGTGGTCAGTTACTCACCGAAGTCTACCAACAATCTACAAGGAATACGTTTGGGAAGTGATGGAATACTCCCCACTTCCCTGAATGAGTGCAACTCCAAAAGCACTCATGAAGCTTGACTCCATCCAGTTCAAAGTAGCCTGTTTGATTGGGACCAAACCCACACCCACTTGCCGTACCTACTGATACTTAGTAGCAGCATTGTGTACTATTTACCAGATCCATAGCAGAAATTCACTGAGGCTCTTTAGACTCTACCTTCCAAGCCCATCATCACTTCCATCTAGAAGGTCAAAGTGTAGTAAATACATGGGAACACCACCATCTGCAGGTAGTCAAATGACTTAGTATCCTGACTTGCAAATGTGTCACTGTTCCTTCATGGTTACTGGGTCAAAATCCTTGAATCCCACCCCACCACATCCCAAATGCACTGAGAGTGTACCTACAGCACATAGAGATGTACAGCTCGGAAACAGACCCTTCAGTCCAATTCGTCCATGCCGACCAGATATCCCAACCCAATCTAGTCCCACCTGCCAGCACCCAGCCCGTATCCCTCCAAATCCTTCCTATTCATATAACCATCCAGATGCCTCTTAAATGTTCCAATTGTACCACCCTCCACCACATCCTCTGGCAGCTCATTCCATACATGTACCACCCTGTGTGTGAAAAAGTTGCCCCGTAGGTCTCTTTTATATCTTTCCCCTCTCACCCTAAACCTGTGCCCTCTAGTTCTGGACTCTCTGACCCCAGGGAAAAGACTTTGCCTACCTACCCTATCCATGCCCCTCAATTTTGTAAACCTCTATAAGGTCACCCCTCAGCCTCTGACGCTCCAGGGAAAACAGCCCCAAGCCTGTTCAGCCTCGCCTATAGCTCAAATCCTCCAACCCTGGCAACATCCTTGTAAATCTTTTCTGAACCCTTTCAAGTTTCACAACATCTTTCTGATAGGAAGGAGACCAGAATTGCATGCAATATTCCAACAGTCGTCCAACCAATGTCCTGTACAGCCGCAACATGACCTCCCAACTCCTGTACTCAAAGTAGCAGATCAAGGCAGCAGCTCACCACCAGTTTCTCAAGGTGGTAATAGGCAACTAAGGAAAGGCACTAAATGTTGGCCAGCCAACACTGCCCATGTCACATGAGTGAATAAAAAAATTGTAAGTGGATGTAAATATGATAGCAGGATAGCACAATAGCAAATGGAATTTAACTTAAGTCATTGAATCAAGGGATGACCATCACCAGCCAAACAAGAATATGTCACCATTGCAAAAATCAAATGGACAGAGAGAGAAAAGGGATTTTAACCCCATCGACTTCTGATTTTCAGAATTTTGTTTATTTTGTCTGCATTGTTTGGTGCTTGTAAAGAATATTATTTGCTTTTTGTCGGTCTTGGTCATAATTGGCGGGTTACATGTTTGAGGTTTGAAAGGGTATAGCTTAAAGTGAAAAATTAAAAATCCTTTCCTTTCATAGTTCTTGTTAAAGTTGAGAACTTTACAATAAATTTTCACTGCTACTGAAACAACCTGATGTGGTTTGCTTCTTTCCTGGGTAACAAAGTCATGCAGACTGGGCTTTGGTGGTCTCACTTGGAATTCTTATATATCAGTGATAACCTATGGAGCAGTGAAACAAAATTAATTGGCACATTCTTCCCAGTTTCCATATAGTTCTAAAGAGGACTTTTGGAGGGGGGGGGGGGGGGTGGGGGAGGAGGGGATGTTTATGTGTATCAGTCTTTAAAAGGTGGCAGGACACACAGAGAATAGTTAGTAAAGCAAATGGAATCTACGTTATATTATTAAACAGGAAAGTTATGCTGAACCTTTGTAAAGCCCTAATTAGGCCTTAAAAAAGCATTTACTGCTATTCAACACCCTTCAGGAAAGGCATTTCTTTGAGATGGTGAAAAGGAGGTTTATTAAATGGTACCAAGGATGAGCAGTTTTAGATAAAACAGCAGTTTTAGATAAAACAGTAGGTTGGCGAAGTTACAGCAAAGGAGATAGAGGGGAGATTTGAATTAAGTGTACATCATGCTATGTTCACATGAAGTAGATAAGCTGTTCCCATTATTGATGCTACCTAATGTGGAAATAGATGTAAAGTTTTGGGCAGGAGAAACAAGTATGGATGATTGTGGGAGGAACTTTATTTCTACACACGTGGTATAAGCATGGAATTTGCTGCATACCAAGGCGGTAGAAGCAAAGATGATTGAATTATTTCAAAGGAAAAATAGATGGATTAAGTGGTATTGACAGGAAGAGGCTAAATTCACTTTTACACTATGACAGGCTACTCAATTCAAACGACATTTCCAGAAAATTGCTGAGGTCTCAACATCCTATTGTTAAATAACCCATCATTCAAAAGATGAGTAGGGATGAAAGCCATAACTAAATCTGTAGTATCCAGAAATGCCAAGTGAAAAAGAAAACTTTTAGCCCCTTGCATTCACTTTTATCTCTAGAGCTGGCTCATATATTGGAAGTGGCAAAATACAGATCAACTACATTACCACCGCTCAAAACCACCTCAAATTTTTAATGTATGCTTTTCTTGGGTACAGTAATTAAGGTCATGTGCAATTTTGTTCTTTTTGATTTAATCATATGTAGAGAGATTTCTGGTGCAAGTCTTAGCAAATGTTAAGATTCTCCAGTCCCAGCATTCATTAATTAGAAATTAGAGTAAATTATACAAAGTATACAGTAACTATTTACTACAAAAGCTTCTACTAATACAATTAACTGTGCAACCAAGTGCAGATCATGTGCAAAAAGTATTGGTTTTCCAAACCCAAATTTGTTAAAATAATAATTTCTTTAGATTGAAGAAGTTTCTACATCACAAGCGAATATGACCAGATAGTGCTTTAGTAAAAAATATTACATCAAAAAAATATGATGAAAAGGAATTCAAGGCAGAAATGGAAAACTTGTGTGCACATTGACTCCTCAGTAGATCACCAACTGGGCAATGAGTTCCTTGGCATCTTGTATGCTTGTTGGTATTTGTGATCCATCTTCAGCAACATGGGTTCCAATGAGGAAAAGCTTCCTTTTATCACCTAACATTTCAAGGGAAAGCTGCTCATGGATTTCTGAAATAGTGCAGGCTCCTTTAATATCCTATAAGACACAATAACATCTAATCTTACAGACAAGTAATTATCCCCTTTAATATTTTATTACAGATTCTTGAATTCTTCAGTAATTTCCAGAAACTGAGACACAAAACAGATAAAAATGTTAAACCAGAGTGGTGAAATTAAGAGCAAACATGTTGAATAACAGATGATTAAGTGTCAAAGTATGTAGCAGCAATTCATATAACGTTACAGTCAGAGATGTATAGCACGGAAACAGGCCCTTCGATCCAACTCATCCATGCCAACCAGATATCCTAAATAAATCTAGTCCTATTGCCAGCATTTGGCCCAAATCCCTCTAAACCATTCCTATTCATATGCCCATCCAGATGTCTTTTAAACATTGTAATTGTACAAGCCTCCACCACTTCCTCAGGCACCAGGAGGAAAAAGTGTGAAAAAGTTAAATCTCTTATAAATCTTTCCCCTCTCAACTTAAACCTATGCCCCCAAGTTTTGGACTTCCCCACCCCAGAGAAAATGCCTAGTCCAATTACCCTATCCACACCCCTCATGATTTTATAAACCTCTACAAAGTCATCCCTCAGCCTGTCACTCCAGAATAAACATCCCCAGGCTGTGGTGCTAGCTAGAAGGGCCAAATGGCCTACTCCTACGTCTACTGTCTATTCAGTCTCTCCCTATAGCTCAAACCCTCCAACCCTAGACTTGAAATGAAATAGCAGAGGCAGTAGCTGTGCAGACTCACTTGCTGGTTCAGCGTAGGTTTCTTTCTCAGTTTGAATCACTTCCCATGTGGTCACTGCCACTGACTTTGTCTGCTTTCTTTCTTTTTTAAAAAAGTGCCCATTATTTTGATTTTCACCCCCCCTAAGGTTCCAAAACAAATCAATAGCTTATAACACACTAACTACTGCTCCCAAAATTTGAGGAAATCAACTCTGACACTGAAAAAATCCTCAAAAAAGAAACTGCTCTTACAGCCACATTTTGTCCTGTCCTCTATCTTGAATTATCCAGAAACCTTCTCTTATCCATATTTTTCCACTTTTTGGTGCAAAGTAGATTAATTAAATCGATAATTTTCCTGTTCATTAACAAAACTTTCAAAATCATGTTGACAAACTCTGATCAAGCCATTTCATTTACAATTCACCTGAGTATGCATGCCATCAAGGTCCACTGATCTTACCAGAGTTCCACTTTATTCAGCATGATTTCTCAGTTAATTACTCTCATACCTTCTGATCTACTCCATCATACCCACCTTTACATTTCTTTGTAAAGTTTTAAGCAAACACATTTTTAGTATGTCACTCCTTCATCCTCTTTTAAAAAAAACGTTTTCTTTTTTAATTGGTCCTACCCAAGCTTTCTTACAAAGGGAAATTTTGGCAATCATTAAAGTTGTAGATTTACTAGAATAATACTTGAATGTAAAGGTTTATGTTTGAGAGGAGATACTAAATAAGCCATGAAATTTGGAAGGTTAGAAGTTCATTTGATTAACAGTTTCAAGAAATTAAGGAGAATAGAGCATATATCGGGAGAAACCATTTAGAACAATAAAACAATATTTCTAAGAATAAAATGTTGTGAATTCAACCAGGGATTTGGCTATTTTGGATCTGGTAATGGTGTAATTAGGCAGGTTCAATAAAAGGAGGAGCAAATTACTGCAGATACTGGAATCTGTACTAAAAACAACAAATGCTGGAGATCACAGTGGGTCAGACAGTATCCATGGAGACAAGGAAAGCTTCAGCTCTGATGAAGTGTCATATAGACTCAAAAGGTTAGCTTGCTCTCTCTCCATGGATGTTGTCTGACCCACTGTGATCTCCAGCATTTTCTTTTTTTCAGTACAGGTTCTATAAATAATCTCAGAGTAGAAGGTAGCCCTAGGAAACAGTGGCCATAACTTCAAATTTAGCATTCAGTTGGAGAGGAAAGAACTTGGGTCAGAAAACACTATTCATCTTAAATAAGGGTAATTAGGTAAGGATCAGGGCAGAGTTGGCTGGAGTGAACTGGGAAAGGTGTTTAGCAAAAAAAATTTAGGAACAATGGCAAATGATTAAGAAGATGGTTTATGACTCACTGCAAAGATATATTTTAGGTAGGAATGAGGATTCTATGTATTGGATAAACCAACCATGGTTAATCAATGGAATTAAAAGGATAGTATCAAATTATAGAGTTGTGGAGATACACAGAACAGAAACAGACCTTCCGGTCCAATCTGTTCTGTGAACAATTATTCTAAATGAATCTGGTCACATTTGGCCCATATCTCTCAAAACCCTTCCTATTCATATACCCATCCAGATGCATTTTAAATGTTGCAATTGTACCAGTCTCCACCAGCTCTTCTGGCAACTCATTCCATACATAGAGTCATAGAGATGTACAGCATGGAAACAAACCCTTCGGTCTAACTCGTCCATGCCAACCAGATATCCTAAACTAATCTAGTCCCATTTGCCAGCACTTGGCCCATATCCCTCCAAACCCTTCCTATTCACATACCCATCCAGAGGCCTTATAAATGTTGCAATTGTACCAGTCTCTACCACTTCCTCTGGCAGGTCATTTCATACACGTACCACCCTCCACGTGAAAAAGTTGCCCCTTAGGTCCCTCTTATATTTTTCCTCTTCTCACCCTAAACCTATTGCCCTCTATTCTGGACTCCCACACCCCAGGGAATTGTGTATTTATCCTATCCATTTTCCTCATGATTTTATAAACCTCTAAGGTCATCCCTTAGCCTCCAACACTCCAGGAAAAATAGCCCCAACCTATTCAACCTCTTCCTACACCTCAAATCCTCGAATCCTGGCAACATCCTTGTAAATCTTTTCTGAATCCTTTCAAGTTTCACAACATCCTTCTGGTAGGAAGGAGACCTGAACTGCATGCAATATTCCAACAGTGGCCTAACCAATGTCCTGTACAGCCGCAACATGACCTCCGAACTCCTATATTCAATGCTCTGACCAATAAAGGAAAGCATACCAAGCGCTTTCTTTCTATCCTATCTACCTGCAACTCTATTTTCAAGGAGCTATGAATCTGCACTCTAAGGTGTCTTTGTTCAGCAGCACTCCCTAGGACCTTGCCATTAAGTGTATAAGTTCTTCCTTAATTTGCTTTTCCAAAATGAAGCACCTCGTGTTTATGTAAATTAAACTCCATCTACCACTCCTCAGCCCATTGGCCCATCTGATCAAGATCCCATTGTACTCTGATGTAATCTTCTTCACTGTCCACTACACCTCTAATTTTGGGGTCTCCTGTAATACCTTCTACATTCACATCCAAATCATTTACATAAATGACGAAAAGTAGTGGAATCAGCACTGATCCTTGTGGCAGTCCACTGGTTACAAGCCTCCAGTCTGAAAAGCAACCCTCCACTACAACCCTGTCTTCTACCTTGAAGTCAGTTCTGTATCCCAAATACTGGATTAGTGGTGCTGGAAGAGCACAGCAGTTCAGGCAGCATCCAATGAGCAGCGAAATCAACGTTTCGGGCAAAAGCCTGCGATGCCTGTCTCTTTGTTGGCTATGTAGAACCAAAGGCGTAGCCATGGGCACACGTATGGGCCCCAGCTATGCCTGTCTCTTTGTTGGCTATGTAGAACAGTTGATCTTCCGTAATTACACCGGCACCACTCCCCACCTCTTCCTCCGCTACATTGATGACTGCATTGGCGCCACCTCGTGCTCCCGCGAGGAGGTTGAGCAATTCATCAACTTCACCAACACATTCCACCCTGACCTTAAATTTACCTGGACTATCTCTGACACCTCGCTCCGCTTCCTGGACCTCTCCATCTCCCTTAGTGACGACCGACTTGACACTGACATTTTTTACAAACCCACCGACTCCCATAGCTACCTGGATTACACCTCTTCCCACCCTATCTCTTGCAAAAATGCCATCCCGTATTCCCAATTTCTCCGCCTCCGCCGTATCTGCTCCCAGGAGGACCAGTTCCACCATAGGACACACCAGATGGCCTCCTTCTTTAGAGACCGCAATTTCCCTTCCCACGTGGTTAAAGATGCCCTCCAACGCATCTCGTCCACATCCCGCACCTCCGCACTCAGACCCCACCCCTCCAACCGTAACAAGGACAGAACGCCCCTGGTGCTCACCTTCCACCCTACAAACCTTCGCATAAACCAAATCATCCATCGACATTTCCGCCACCTCCAAAAAGACCCCACAACCAGGGATATATTTCCCTCCCCACCCCTTTCCGCCTTCCGCAAAGACCGTTCCCTCCGTGACTACCTGGTCAGGTCCACACCCCGCTACGACCCACCCTCCCATTCTGGCACTTTCCCCTGCCACCGCAGGAACTGTAAAACCTGTGCCCACACCTCCTCCCTCACCTCTATCCAAGGCCCTAAAGGAGCCTTCCACATCCATCAAAGTTTCACCTGCACATCCACCAATATCATTTATTGTATCCGTTGCTCCCGATGCGGTCTCCTCTACATTGGGGAGACTGGGCGCCTCCTAGCAGAGCGCTTTAGGGAACATCTCCGAGACACCCGCACCAATCAACCAAACCGCCCCGTGGCCCAACATTTCAACTCCCCCTCCCACTCTGCCGAGGACATGGAGGTCCTAGGCCTCCTTCACCGCCGCTCCCTCACCACCAGACGCCTGGAGGAAGAACGCCTCATCTTCCGCCTCGGAACACTTCAACCCCAGGGCATCAATGTGGACTTCAACAGCTTCCTCATTTCCCCTTCCCCCACCTCATCCTAGTTTCAAACTTCCAGCTCAGTTACTGCCTCCTTGACTTGTCCGACCTGCCTATCTTCTTTTCCACCTATCCACTCCACCCTCTCCTCCTTGATCTATCACCTTCATCCCCTCCCCCACTCACCCATTGTACTCTATGCTACTCTCTCCCCACCCCCACCCTCCTCTAGCTTATCTCTCCACGCTTCAGGCTCATTGCCTTTATTCCTGATGAAGGGCTTTTGCCCGAAACGTCGATTTCGCTGCTCGTTGGATGCTGCCTGAACTGCTGTGCTCTTCCAGCACCACTAATCCAGTATTTGATTTTCAGCATCTGCAGTTATTGTTTTTACCCTGCTTCCCAACATGCTCATCCCCATGGGCAGCTAGGGCTAGGACATGCAGAGCAAATGATGGGCAAATGATGCAGCCATCAGGATGTGTAAGAAGATGCAGTGAGCGGGATTCTGTGGCACCTAAGCGGGCCCACCGATCTTTCTCGGACTAGGGAGCTGATTGCTGAGCCGCGCAAATGCCCTCAATCGGGTCAGGAATGGCGGGAAATTGGCGTATGCAAAGCCTGTGTAGTAGGATTTGTAGCGGCCGTACAGGCCACCTGTCAGCAAAAGCATTTCCACGGGTGACATGATCCTAAGCAGCTGTACGGGCTGTTAATGACCGCTATTGTGGAGGGAAGCAGGATGGCTACGAAAAGATTGTTAAAAAGCTGGCCATGTTGTAAGGGGTTTCCCAAAGAAATACCGAAGCCTCTGTTTCCAGAGGGTGCTGACATCATGAACCACTCCGAAAGCGTTGCGAGAGTTTATATAAATATTGACAGATTTGCCAGCAGCTAGAATGCAAACCATTCAGCTGTCTGCGCAGAAGTTCTGTGAAGGAGTACAGCGGATTTCTGAAGGCATACACATCACATCGCCTGCTAGTGTCTGAGGGTCGGAATGGTGAAAGGAAGACCCATTGGTGAAAAGGACCATATCAGGGTTATCCAAAGGGTCTCAGAAAGATCGAGACGAGCGGTGGCGATCTCATGGACAATATGCAAACAACCATGGGTCAGCTGTCAGAGAGTGGTCGGTAGCAGGGAGGAAGTTTGCAGGATTCAGGGCTGGGGCGCGGCGCAATGTAAGATTGGAACAGGATAGTAGGATTACCTCATAGCCCATATGCCTGGATGCAGTAAAACGTTGGGTTGCTGTGGAATTTAACAGCAGGGAAACCAATTGTGGAACAAAAATTGTGCGTGGATGATCCAGCACAAAGAGGGGTAGAGTTTTCAACCATTATGGAGGCAGCCGCCACAGCTCGCAAACATGCCGCATTCCTCTCACAAAAGGTGGTAACTGTACAGAGTCAAACGTTACAGGGCGCCTGAGATCCCCATGAATCTGTGTCAGAATGCCGGAAGCTTTTCCTTCTTCTCAGTAACAAAAAGATGGAACAGCTGCGAGCAATCTGGAAGACCCAGGGTGTGTGCAGAACTCAGTCTTGGCTTTAACTCTTCAAAAGCATGTGTCATTTCAGCTGTCCACTGTACTATCAATGGTTGTTTCGGAGAAGAAGCCTCCCTGAGAGGTGCATCAATCTCAAGGTCAGGAATCCAGTGCCTACAGTAATTCACCATCCCCAAAAAAGGACATTAGCTCGGTACGCATGGCAGGAGAAGGGACGCTGATAATTGTAGACACTGGATTAGTGGTGCTGGAAGAGCACAGCAGTTCAGGCAGCATCCAAGTAGCTTCGAAATCGACGTTTTGGGCAAAAGCCCTTCATCAGGAATAAAGGCAGTGAGCCTGAAGCGTGGAGAGATAAGCTAGAGGAGGGTGGGGGTGGGGAGAAAGTAGCATAGAGTGCAATGGGTGAGTGGGGGAGGGGATGAAGGTGATAGGTCAAGGAGGAGAAGGTGGAGTGGATAGGTGGAAAAGGAGATAGGCAGGTAGGACAAGTCCGGACAAGTTATGGGGACAGTTACTGAGCTGGAAGTTGAGAACGAGGGTGAGGTGGGGGAAGGGGAAATGAGGAAACTGTTGAAGTCCATATTGATGCCCTGGGGTTGAAGTGTTCCGAGGCGGAAGATGAGGCATTCTTCCTCCAGGCGTCTGGTGGTAAGGGAGCGGCGGTGAAGGAGGCCCAGGACCTCCATGTCCTCGGCAGAGTGGGAGGGGAGTTGAAATGTTGGGCCACAGGGCGGTGTGGTTGATTGGTGCGGGTGTCCCGGAGATGATCCCTAAAGCACTCTGCTAGGAGGCACCCAGTCTCCCCAATGTATAGGAGACCGCATTGGGAGCAACGGATACAATAAATGATATTAGTGGATGTGCAAGTAAAACTTTGATGGATGTGGAAGGCTCCTTTAGGGCCTTGGATAGAGGTGAGGGAGGAGGTGTGGGCGCAGGTTTTACAGTTCCTGCGGTGGCAGGGGGAAGGTGCCAGGATTGGAGGGTGGGTTGTTTGGGGGCGTGGACCTAACCAGGTAGTCGCGGAGGGAACGGTCTTTTTGGAAGGCAGAAAGGGGTGGGGAGGGAAATATATCCCTGGTAGTGGGGTCTGTTTGGAGGTGGCGGAAATGTCGGATGATTTGGTTTATGCGAAGGTTGGTAGGGTGGAAGGTGAGCACCAGGGGCGTTCTGTCCTTGTTACGGTTGGAGGGGTGGGGTCTGAGGGCGGAGGTGCGGGATGTGGACAAGATGCGTTGGAGGGCATCTTTAACCACGTGGGAAGGGAAATTGCGGTCTCTAAAGAAGGAGGCCATCTGGTGTGTTCTGTGGTGGAACTGGTCCTCCTGGGAGCAGATCCAGTGGAGGCGGAGAAATTGGGAATACGGGATGGCATTTTTGCAAGAGATAGGGTGGGAAGAGGTGTAATCCAGGTAGCTGTGGGAGTCGGTGGGTTTGTAAAAAATGTCAGTATCAAGTCGGTCGTCACTAATGGAGATGGAGAGGTCCAGGAAGGGGAGCGAGGTGTCAGAGATAGTTCAGGTAAATTTAAGGTCAGGGTGGAATGTGTTGGTGAAGTTGATGAATTGCTCAACCTCCTCACGGGAGCACGAGGTGGCGCCAATGCAGTCATCAATGTAGCGGAGGAAGAGGTGGGGAGTGGTGCCGGTGTAAATACGGAAGATCAACTGCTCTACGTAGCCAACAAAGAGACAGGCATAGCTGGGGCTCATACGTGTGCCCATGGCTACCCCTTTGGTCTGGAGGAAGTGGGAGGTGTCAAAGGAGAAATTGTTAAGGGTGAGGACCAGTTCGGCCAAACGAATGAGAGTGTCATTGGAAGGGTACTGTTGGGGACGTCGGGAGAGGAAAAAACGGAGGGCTTGGAGGCCCTGGTCATGGCGGATGGAGGTGTAGAGGGATTGGATATCCATGGTGAAGATGAGGCATTGGGGGCCAGGGAAACGGAAGTCTTGGAGGCGGTGGAGGGCGTGGGTGGTGTCTCGAACGTATGTGGGGAGTTCCTGGACTGGGGGGAAAGGACAGTGTCAAGGTAGGTAGAGGTGAGTTCAGTGGGGCAGGAGCATGCTGAGACAATGGGTCGGCCAGGGTGGTCAGGCTTGTGAATCTTGGGAAGGAGGTAGAACCAGGCAGTGCGGTGTACCCGGACTATGAGGTTGGAAGCTGTGGGTGGGAGATCTCCTGAGGTGATGAGATTCTGTATGGTCTGGGAGATGATGGTTTGGTGATGGGGGGTGGGGTCATGGTTGAGGGGGCAGTAGGAAGAGGTGTCCTCGAGTTGGCGTTTAGCTTCAGAGGTGTAGAGGACAGTGCGCCAGACTACCACTGCGCCCCCTTTATCCGCTGGCTTGATGGTGAGGTTGGGATTGGAGCAGAGGGATTGGAGGGCTGCGCGTTGTGAGGGTGAGAGGTTGGAGTGGGGGAGGGAGGTAGACAGGTTGAGGCAGTTAATGTCCCGGCGGCAGTTGGAAATGAAGAGGTCGAGGGCAGGTAATAGGCCAGCGCAGGGTGTCCAGGTGGATGCAGTCTGTTGGAGGTGGGCGAAGGGGTCCTCGGAAGGTTGGCGGGAGTCCTGATTGTGAAAGTAAGCTCGGAGGCGGAGGCGACGGAAGAATTGTTCGACGTCACGGCGTGTATTAAATTCATTGATGCGTGGACAGAGGGGGATGAAGGTGAGTCCTTTGCTGAGGACTGATCGTTCGTCCTCAGTGAGGGGGAGGTCTGGAGGGATGGTGAAAACTCGGCAGGGCTGGGAGCTGGGATCTGGTGTGGGTGTAGAGCTGGGAGTGGGGGCGGAACCTGTAACTGGACTGGGTGTGATGGTGGGGGGAATGGGGGTGGAGTCATGAGCAGGGATAGTGTTCTTCTTGGGGTTCTGGGGGGTGGGGATAGTGACAGTGGGGTCTGTGGGGGGCATGTCAGCAGAATGCAGGTGAGTGGCGCTGGTGGGGGCAGAAGAGGTGGTGACCACGGCAGTAGGGGTGGCGGGAATCACTGAGCATGTGGCATCAGCGATGATGTGAAGAGCAGAAGTGATGTCAGGTGTGATGCATGAGGAATTGTGAGGGGTGGAAGTGGTTGTGGGAGCGGCCATGATAGGAGCGGAAGTGACATCATCAATCAGCATGGGGGTGGTAGCTGCATCAGCCGCATGGTTCATGGTGCAATAGGTTCTGAGGCCAGGGGAGTGTTCTGGAATGTTTGAGGAGCGCTGGTTATGGAGGTGGGTGGATAAAAGTTTGTTGTACTTACAGTTTTTAATGTTTGAGATGGAATTGAAATACTGTTTGTTGAGAGTATGAATTCTCCTGAGGATGTAGTACAGAGTGGGTCCTTTGCAATTTTGAGAGAGTGTGGCCCTCAGCTGAGGCAGGGCTGACTGTAGAGAGGTTAGGTGCCAGCGCATTGCTGCAAGCGTGAAGCGGAGGATCTTGAAGGAGAACTGTTGCTGGTGTTTTTGAATCTGTAGTCTGTACTGTTTGTCCTGTTCGGGTCCGAACTCTACTGGTTTAAAGGTGGTCCGGAGTCCGTGTGGGATGAGTTGGTTACGGAGGCAGGCACTGAGGAAGCAAACGTGGCTGTGGTAGCGAGTTTGTTTCATGACATGTTTGAAGAGGTTCAGGGCAGAGGAAATGACCTGGGAGTTGCAGTGGGAGAGGGACTCCCTGAGATTCTTGTAGAGAGAGGAGGAAAACTTCTTCAAGGCAGGCATCCTTGCAAGAGGATTCGCAGTAGGGTTAAAATCAACGAGGTAAAAACAATGATTGCAGATTCTGGAAACCAGATTCTGGATTAGTGGTGCTGGAAGAGCACAGCAGTTCAGGCAGCATCCAAGTAGCTTCGAAATCGACGTTTCGGGCAAAAGCCCTTCATCAGGAATAAAGGCAGTGAGCCTGAAGCATGGAGAGATAAGATAGAGGAGGGTGGGGGTGGGGAGAAAGTAGCATAGAGTACAATGGGTGAGTGGGGGAGGGGATGAAGGTGATAGGTCAAGGAGGAGAAGGTGGAGTGGATAGGTGGAAAAGGAGATAGGCAGGTAGGACAAGTCCGGACAAGTTATGGGGACAGTTACTGAGCTGGAAGTTTAGAACTAGGGTGAGGTGGGGGAGGGGAAATGAGGAAACTGTTGAAGTCCACATTGATGCCCTGGGGTTGAAGTGTTCCGAGGCGGAAGATGAGGCGTTCTTCCTCCAGGCGTCTGGTGGTGAGGGAGCGGCGGTGAAGGAGGCCCAGGACCTCCATGTCCTCGGCAGAGTGGGAGGGGGAGTTGAAATGTTGGGCCACAGGGCGGTGTGGTTGATTGGTGCGTGTGTCCCGGAGATGTTCCCTAAAGCGCTCTGCTAGGAGGTGTCCAGTCTCCCCAATGTAGAGGAGACCGCATCGGGAGCAACGGATAAAATAAATGATATTAGTGGATGTGCAAGTAAAACTTTGATGAATGTGGAAGGCTCCTTTAGGGCCTTGGATAGAGGTGAGGGAGGAGGTGTGGGCGCAGGTTTTACAGTTCCTGCGGTGGCAGGGGAAGGTGCCAGGATTGGAGGGTGGGTTGTTTGGGGGCGTGGACCTAACCAGGTAGTCGCGGAGGGAATGGTCTTTGCGGAAGGCGGAAAGGGGTGGGGAGGGAAATATATCCCTGGTGGTGGGGTCTGTTTTGAGGTGGCGGAAATGTCGGTGGATGATTTGGTTTATGCGAAGGTTTGTAGGGTGGAAGGTGAGCACCAGGGGTGTTCTGTCCTTGTTACGGTTGGAGGGGTGGGGTCTGAGGGCAGAGGTGCGGGATGTAGATGAGATGCGTTGGAGGGCATCTTTAACCACGTGGGAAGGGAAATTGTGGTCTCTAAAGAAGGAGGCCATCTGGTGTGTTCTGTGGTGGAACTGGTCCTCCTGGACAATCAGGGGCCAGGGGTCTTATACCCTGTGAGAGAGAGAAGCCCAAGTAATGCACATTAGGCTGACAGAACTGCATTTTGTGGCCATCCTGTGCCAGGCTCTGAAGTAGGGTAAAAGTGTCTTGCATGCAGGCATCTGCTGAGGCGGAGGGGACAAGTAAGTCGTGCAAGGCAAGTGGAGGGTTTCAAAGGTCCGCTCCAAAGCGGAAGTACAGACATTGGGGCACTCCATATACCCTTGGGGAAGCTGTGTCCATGTGTACGGCCGTCGCCAAAAGTAAAGGCAAAAAGGCGTTGACTTTCAGCGGACAATTTAATAGAGAAAAAGGCAGAGCAGAGGTCAACTACTGAAAGGCAAGCGGCGGTGGCAGGGACAGTGGTGAGGATGGCATTGGTGTCAGGCACCACGGGGAACCGGGAACAACAATAACGTTTCGAGAACGTAAATTCCGCACAAATTTCCACCTGTTCGGTTTTTCAGGCTTTGGAACCGGCAAGATGGGAGTGATGCAGGGGCTCCGCATGGACACAAGGATGACCTGCTGCAGGAGGGAAGTAATGACTGATCGTACCCTTTCTATCGCAGAAGGTTTAACGTGTACTGGCAGACTGAGGGCCGGGAGCGCCAGCCTTGAAGGTGACGGTATGTGGTGGGGCAGAAAGGACCATGGTTAGAGTGACACGCCCATAACGGGCTGCAAACCCTCCAGGAGCCGCGGGTGAGCGAAGGAAGAAGCAGCGAGGGGTCCAGAACCGTGAAGGTAGCTGTTATGGTGAGGGCAAGTAAACGTAAAGAGAAACCGTTAAGATCGAATATATAATGATGATGAATCGCCAGGTGTAAGGGGCTCAAACGAACAGGGAAGGTCGCAGAGACGGGCATGCATGGAGGATAAATCGCTCAGTGTCCGGGGGTTTTGAGGATGATAGGAATTAAAGGTATAACGTCTGGGAGGAAAAGCTGAGACTGCTAAAATGTCAGCGAGATTTCAGCAGAGGGTCCCCTGTGTCTAACATAGCGGTGACCAGTAAGGGTAACGTTGGTTTCTTTATTCAGATGTGAATCCGCAAGCGCAGAATATGACGAGTCGTGAGTGCAGAGCTGAACAGCCGTGTCATGGAAGTCTCAAAAGGGGGCGGCCAATCAACAGGACCCAGCGCAGAAAAGGGGCACCAGCGCAACTATACAATGATGGAATCAAAAAGCGAGCGAACCGGGGCACTGGCACAGTGCCATGTAAAGAGGGCAGGTGCAGTGCGTGGCAGTGGAGTCTCAATCGAAATTCTAAGACAAGACCCTGAGGGGAACAGTGGATAGAAGCGTTTAATTTATAGAGGGTTTCACAGCCGAGTAAAGCAATGGACAGGAAGGGGAAATGATAGCCGAATCGGGAACGGTGACAGGTCCGATGGTAACAGGGATCGTATCAGAGAAGGGCTCAACCATGGGTATACCGGAGACACCCACAGTATGAACAGAATCGGAATTGAGGGGTAGAGCCACAGAGGGAGGTGCTGAAGAGCAAGTTGCCCCGGAATCCACCAAAACCGGAACGGCATGCCCCCACACCCCTCTCCTCCCACCCCCACTGTCATCAAACAGATCCTCACCAGGCCTTTGGCTACAATGAGCTCGCTCTTCATCACTGTCCTCATAACTAATCCCACCTTTTACCTCTGCCTCCATTTTAGATTGACTTTGGCTTTGTATTGCCAGCTTCTGAAGTCGAAACTCTTTCACCCACCTCTCTCATTATCCCTTTCTTTTACATTTAATCATTATTCAAAATGTTTCATTTCCTTTTCATAGTCAAGCTATTTTAATTCTTTTGTTCTTTGTTCTGCTGCAATTATCTCTCTCTTTCTTCTTTTTTCCCCCTAATTAAAGCTGTTTCATCTGCAATTGAGTTTTGGTTATTTCCAATTACTCCGACTGCATTCTTGGTAATTGTAAATGCTAAGTTATTGTGGGAATTCTCTTCCCTGTCATCACAGGCACAGGTATTCTCAACATCAGCTTATCTGCCAATTCCGAAAGGTTTATCTTACTCACTTCCATACAGAACATTACAACGCAGTACAGGCCCTTCGGCCCTCGATGTTGCGCCGCCCTGCCATACCAATCTGAAGCCCATCCCATCTACACTATTCCATGTACGTCCATATGCTTGTCCAATGACGACTTAAATATACTTAAACTTGGTGAATCTACTACCGTTGCAGGCAAAGCATTCCATACCCTTACTACTCTCTGAGTAAAGAAACTACCTCTGACATCTGTCCTATATCTATCATCCCTCAATTTAAAGCTATGCCCTCTCGTGCTCGCCATCACCATTCTTGGAAAAAGGCTCTCCCTGTCCACCCTATCTAACCCTCTGATTATCTTATATGTCTCTATTAAGTCACCTCACAACCTTCTTCTCTCTAACAAAAACAGCCTCAAGTCCCTCAGTCTTTCCTCGTAAGACCTTCCCTCCATACCAGGCAACATCCTAGTAAATCTCCTCTGCACTCTTTCCAAAGCTTCCACATCCTTCTTATAATGCGGTGACCAGAACTGTACACAATATTCCAAGTGCGGTCGCACCAGAGTTTTGTACAGCTGCAGCATGACCTCATGGTTCCAGAACTCGATCCCTCTATTAATAAAAGCTAAGACACTGTATGCCTTCTTAACAACCCTGTCAATCTGGGTGGCAACTTTCAAGGATCTGTGTACCTGGACATAGATCTCTCTGCTCATCTACACTATCAAGAATCTTACCATTAGCCCAGTACTCTGCATTCCAATTACTCCAACCAAAGTGAATCACCTCACACTTGTCCGTATTAAATTCCATTTGCCACCTCTCAGCCCAGCTCTGCAGCTTATCTATGTCTCTCTGTAACCTATAACATCCTTCGTCAGTATCCACAACTCCACCACCTTAGTGTCATCTGCAAATTTACTAACCCACCCTTCTACGCCCTCATTCAGGTCGTTTATAAAAATGACGAACAGCAGTGGACCCAACACCGACCATTGCGGTACACCACTGGTAACTGGACTACAGAATGAACATTTCCCATCAACTGCAACCCTCTGTCTTCTTTCAGCAAGCCAATTACTGATCCAAACTGCTATATCTCCCACAATCCCATTCCTCCGCATTTTGTACAATAGCCGACTGTGGGGAACCTTATCGAACGCCTTGCTGAAATCCATATACACCACATCAACTGGTTTACTCTCATCTACCTGTTTGGTCACCTTCTCAAAGAACTCAATAAGGTTTGTGAGGCACGACCTACCCTTCACAAAACCATGCTGACTATCCCTAATCAAATTATTCTTTTCTAGATGATTATAATCCTAACTCTTCTTATAACATTTTCCAACACTTTACCAACAACTGAAGTAAGGCTCACTGGTCTATAATTACCAGGATTGTCTCTACTCCCCTTCTTGAACAGGGGAACCATATTTGCTATCCTCCAGTCTTCTGGCACTATTCCTGTAGACAATGACAATTTAAAGATCAATGCCAAAGGCTCGGCAATCTCCCTGGCTTCCCAGAGGACCCTAGGATAAATACTTGCCAGCCCAAGGTACATATCTATTTTCACACTCTGCAGGATTTCTAATACCTCTTCCCAGTGAACCTCAATCACACCTAGTCTAGTAGCCTGTATCTCAGTAATCACCTCGACAACATTGTCATTTTCTGGAGTGAATACTGTTGAAAAATATTCATTTAGTGCTTCCCCTATCTCCTCTGAATCCACAGACAACTTCCCACTACTATCCTTGATTGGCCCTAATCTTACTCTAATCATTCTTTTATTCCTTAAATACCTGTAGAAAATCTTAGGGTTTACCCTGATCCTATCCGCCAACAACTTCTCATGTCTCGTCTGAGCTCTCTCTTTAGGTCTTTCCTGGCTACCTTGTAACCCTCGAGCATCCTAACTGAGCCTTCACATCTCATCCTAACATAAGCCACCTTCTTCCTCTTGACCAGACATTCCACTTCCTTCATAAACCACGGCTCTTGCGCTCTACAGCTTCCTCCCTGACAGGTACATACTTATCTAGGACACACAGTAGCTTTTCCTTGAATAAGCTCCACATTTCTAATGTGCCTATCCCCAGCAGTTTCCTTCCCCATCCTATGCTTCCTAAATCTTGCCTAATCGCATCGTAATTGCCTATCCCCCAGCTGTAACTCTTGACCGGTGGTATACACCTATCCCTTTCTATCAACAAAGTAAACATAACAGAATTGTGATCACTATCACCAAAGTGCTCACCTACTTCCAAATCTAACACCTGGCCAGGCTCATTACCCAGTACCAAATCTAATATGGCTTCACCCCTTGTCAACCACTCCAAATGATTTCTACCAGACCCAGTAATGCTTAGCTGATGAAAGAGCCATTATTACACAAAGGCACAGCCTATTTAAACAAACAGAACGCAACCCCACCTGAAAAGAGAATACCAAAATTCACCCTTCCCTGTCTTTGTATCCAATAATCCTAAACCAAACCTGAAATTACAGAATTTGATCCCAAGAAGAGTCCCCAATTTCTTATGAACCAGACAAAACCCCCTCAAAATATATCAAGGAGATAAGCTAAACACTGACTTTTATCTTAGTTAAGGGCAAGCATAAGGTGGTGTTCCAGATGTGATTTGATTGGTCATACTACTAGGTTTTAAGAAAACACACTTTATTCTTACACCACAGTTAAAATACAAACAAAAAAAAAGCACTTTTAATGCTATTGAAATACTTAACAAAAGAATATATTATTCAACTACTAATCACCAACTTTTCCAAGCATTCTTGGAACACATCCTCAGTAAAGGCAAACTCAGCAAAATAGACTTTCTCATGTGATATCTCCAGATCAGGGAAAAGGAACTCTGAAAGATATGATTTAGCAGCCTAAAAACTCCTCAAACTTTTAGCTATAGCAGAGAGAGAGAGAAATACCCAGCAGCTTCAACAGCCAACTCCCCAAACCCTCCAAATTCAATTGAAAGCAAAACTAAAACCCTGGCTTTGTGTAAGCCTGACTCCATCCACTCATGCTTCTTCTAATTTAAAAAAAACTCGAGGGATCCAAGATGGCAGCGACCCAGCAAGTCTGAGTCTATAGTGCTCCTCCTAAGGCTTGGGCAAAGTGGGTCACCCACCCCCACCACACTCACCAAATCATTTAAAATAGCTGTTTAATTTAATTAGTTGCTTAGTGTTGAATTTAAACAATATAATCTTCAGTAAAAATGACTAAAGGGAAGGGAGCCCGCAGTTCTCAGCGGGCAGGAACCCCTCCCCCACCCTCTCCCTCTCCAGCTGCAGCTGAGGCGTCCACAGCCGCCCCGGGGGACTTACCGACAGTGACAAGCCTTGTGGAGCTGATCTCCAAGCTGGATGCGAAGATCAACGCTTTTATCGAGGAGTCCCGAAATCGATGGGACTCACTCTCGGCCGCGCTGCAAAAGCACGACCGAGACATCCAGGAAATCGAGCGCCGAGTCGGAGGGGCGGAGTTAAAGGCCGCGACCTCCGAAACTACAGCGCAATCGGCTGTGGATCAGGTCCGGACTCTCGAACAGCGAGTCCGGATCTTAGAGAATCATATTGATGACCTCGATAATCGAGGTCGTCGAAAAAATATTCGTTTGCTGGGCCTTCCCGAACGGGAAGAGGAAGGCCAGCTTACAGCATTTCTCGAGCAGTGGCTGCCACAGCTTTTAAATCTGGAAGCTGGATCAGGCCAGGTAAGGGTGGAATGGGCCTACCGGGTCACAATACACGGGCCCGGCTCGAACCAGCGTCCACACCCGGTCCTGTTCCGGCTGCGGAGCTATAGGGAGAGGCAGATACTCCTAGAAGCTTCTAGAAATCTTGGAAAAGACCCCCAAGCCATGATCTATAAAGGATCCAAGATCATGTTATTCCAGGACTTTTCCCCAGCTCTGGTCTGAAAGAGGAAGGAATTCGATGAGGCGAAGAAGTGTTTAAGGGACTTAAATATTCAGTACTCCTTACGCTACCCAGCGACGCTACGCTTTAACCATGAAGGATCCGTGTATAACTTCGGATCACCAGAAAAGGCTAAGGAATTCTTGGACTCTCTTAGATAAACTGTAAGAGATAATGGATGTTGGTTTGCCTTTCCCCCCACTTTGGTTTATATCCCCCTCCTTTTTGTTTTTTCTTACCTTACTGTTTAATATTATCATGGGGGGTGGGGAGAGGGATTTATTTATTTGTTCTCTATTTAACGATTTTCTCCCGCCCTTGGGGTTTTTTTAAATTATTCTATGTATATATATATATGTGTGTGTGTGTATGTATGTATGCATATATATGTATATATATAAGCTTTAGTTAATGTTGGTGGGGGGAGGTGGTTACCTTATTCTATTTTACCTCTGTCTCTAGGAGCAGGGTTGTTTTCCCTTGCTATTTTGTATTACTATATTTTATTATTATTTGTTGAGGTTGTAATTTTATAGTTATATATGTTTATACATGGTATTAACATTACCAAATATATCCAGGTGTGGGTGGGTGGGGGTAGGTTGCTCACTGTTAACTCTAGCTTTGTATTATATCTGAATTCTCCTCATCCTATTGAGGAGCGGCTGGGTCAAGGGTGGGGCATTGGTTGGGAGAGGATATGATGGACCTTTGGAAAGGAAGTGACACCCCCTGGGAACAAGGGGGAAAATCTCCATTTAAATACGTTTTTTTAATTGTTTAGAAATAGTTTTTTATTATACTGTTGTGAGTATATTAGAGAGCCTTTATTTTTGTGAATTTTATATGCTCTATGCTCGGGATGTTTTGGATAGGGTTTCCCCTCCCGAGGGGTCTCGGATTTGCCCAGATGATTATGGTTGATCAGTCGGTTAAGTGGTGCACCTGGAATGTCAAGGGGAGTAATTCGCCAGTCAAAAGGAAGAAAATATTATCAAATCTTAAGAAAGAAAGAGTTGATATAGCTCTCCTACAGGAGACACATCTGTCGGATAAAGAACACTTGAAATTATGATAGGGTGGATTTGATCAGGCCTTTTTTTCTTCTTTTAGCTCAAAAAGTAGGGGAGTTGTTATTCTTGTTCGGAAGAATTTCCCTTTCAAAATCCTAAATCAGATAAAAGACGAATCTGGATGATATATTCTGATTAAAGTCCTTATAAATGGAGAGGAATATGGGATTTTAAATCTGTACTGCCCCCCGGCACACCCCTTTAAATTTATAACGGAAGCCTTCTCAAAATTGATGGCTCTTGGTGCCTGTCATACAATTATAGGGGGAGACTTTAATTGTATTATGGATCCGGAAATAGATAGGATTCCCAAGAGTACTGTAGGAGTATCTCCCAGATCTAGACAATTGGTGGATCTGAACAAAGAATTAGATTAGTAGATGTATGGAGATGTCTTCATCCACAGGGCAGATTTTTCTTTTTATTCCAATCCACATAAATGCCATACCAGAATTAATATGTTTTTTGCCCCCTCGATTTTTTAAAATTCCATATCATCCTGTAAAATAGGTAGTATAGCATTTTCCGACCACGCTGCTGTATATATGGAAATCAAGGTGAGAAACAATGGGACAAGATGATTAGGGGGTTAGATAGGGTTGACAGTGAGAACCTTTTGCCACGTATGGAGTCAGCTATTACAAGGGGGCATAGCTTTAAATTAAGGGCGGGTAGATATAGGACTGATGTTAGGGGTAGGTTCTTCACTCAGCGAGTCGTAAGTTCATGGAATGCCCTGCCAGTAGCAGTGGTGGACTCTCCCTCTTTATGGGTATTTAAGCGGGCATTGGATAGGTATATGGAGGATAGTGGGTTAGTGTAGGTTAGGTGGGCTTTGATTGGCGCAACATCGAGGGCCGAAGGGCCTGTACTGCGCTGTATTCTTCTATGTTCTATGTTCTATGTTCTATCCCCTCGGCGTTGGTATATGGACACCTTCCTAATGAAAGACAGTAAATTTATAAAGTACTTTTCTCAAGAATTTAAAACTTTTTTAGAAATTAATTCAGGTACGGCTAGCAACCCATCAATGATGTGGGAGACCATCAAAGCTTACGCGTGAGGTTTGATCATCTCCGACTCAGCGACCCAGAAAAAATTGAAGGGAGATCAACAGCGTCTGCTCGAAGCTCGCTTAAAAGCAGCTGAAATAGCATATGCTGATAGACCTTCTTTTATTAAATTGCAAAGGAGTATGGCCCTTAGGACAGCTCTAAACACTACGCTTACCCAAATGGCTAAGAGGGAAATATTATTTGCAAAACAAAGGTTATATGAATTTGGCGACAAACCGGGTAGATACTTAGCATTTCTCGCAAAGAAAAAAAAGGCCTCTCAAACTATCACGTCTATCAAGGAAAGTACGGGTATTTTGACTCATGATCATAAAAAGATTAATGCAATCTTTAGAAAATTTTATTCTGATTTATATAAATCACAGGATTGTGAAGATAGGACTAGGAGGATGCAGTCATTTTTTTAAAAACCTGACCTTTCCAGACCTAACTCCAGAACAGGTATCGGTCTTAAATGCTCCCCTAACAGTCCAAGAAATACTTGATGCAATCAGGCAACTTCAGAGCGGTAAGGCACCGGGCCAGATGGTTTTCAAGCTGAATTCTATAAAGAATTTACAGAAATATTGGCTGGTCCACTTATGGACATGTATAACTATGCATATAGTCAGGGCTGTCTCCCGCCTTCGCTGAAAGAGGCAAATATCTCTCTTATCCTTAAAAAAGGAAAGGATCCAGAAGATTGTACGTCATACAGACCAATATCCTTGCTAAATGTAGATTTTAAAATCCTTTCTAAAACGTTAGCATTCAGACTAGGAAAGGTACTGCCACATATCATAAAGGAGGATCAGACGGGGTTTATTAAGGGCCATAGATCATCCAATAATGTTAGAAGGGTTTTGAATATGATTCAAGCCTGTCATCAGGGAAAGATACCAGGAGTAGTAGTTTCATTAGACGCGGAAAAGGCATTTGATAGAGTTGAATGGTCATATTTGTTTTACACATTGGAAAGGTTTGGCATTGGAAAGGTGTTTACCAAATGGGTCTCAACATTGTATAGTGATCCCAAAGCAGTTGTGGTTACCAATGGATTAGGTTCGGATAGCTTCAGTGTGGGTAGGGGCTGCCGTCAGGGATGTCCTCTCTCGCCATTGTTATTTACGGTAATAATTGAACCACTAGCAGAAGCTATACAGGCTGATCCTAATATAACAGCCCCGAGGATTGCTACAGGTAAACATAAAATTACCCTGTATGCAGATGATGTTCTCCTATTCCTCAATAATCCCCTGATGTCCGTACCTGGCTTAATCCAAGTTATTAATACATTTATCACATTCTCAGGCTATAAAATTAATTTCTCAAAATCGGAGGCTATGCCAATGGGTGGCCTTGCTATGACACCCCACTTAGTGGACGGATCCCTTTTTCCCTTTCGTTGGTCCCTGGAGGGCTTCTTATTTATATTTAGGTATTTTTATTACCCCAGTATTTAGTCAGTTTTACAAGGCTAACTTTGTGCATTTACTGGAAAGGATAAGGCAGGACCTCCAGTGATGGGGAGACCTTCCAATTTCCTGGTTGGGTAGAATAGCACTAATTAAAATGAATGTCCTGCCCCATCTCCTATATCCTATGAGAATGCTTCCGGTGATGCTGCCAAGGCTGGCACTACATAAATTATATGGCTGGCTGGGTTCCTTTATCTGGAATCATAGACGGCCCCTCGTTAAGCTGAAGAAGCTACAGCTTCCACAGACAAGGGGAGGATTGGACTTCCCAGATTTTAGGAAATATCAGTTAAGTTCCTTATTAAGTTACATAGCTGATTGATTGTGGATCAAACAAGACCCAATCTGGCTGGACATCGAGGCTTCTCAAGTAAAATACCCACTTATTAACCTTTTATTTTCAGACAAGAGGAAAATCATTACGGATCACTGTAAAAATACTAAATACAATTAAAGCTTGGAATATAATGTGGCCAAATGAGGGCAACTCACATAAAACATCCTCCTATGCGCCGATAGTGGGAGCATGGGGATTCCAACCGGGGTTTACAGACGCCACTTTTAAACTCTGGAGATCTAGGAGTATCTGTTGTTTAGGGGACCTATTTAAAGACGGGGTCCTGATGTCTTTTGAACAGCTGCGTCAGAAATTCGGATTACCTAATGGAAACCTCTATCGATACTTCCAAATTCGAGATTATATACAGAAGAAGACGACGTTATTAGATAGTCTTTATAAATCAGATAAAGAATGTAGAGTACTACGACCAATGGGGGTATCCTCCATCAGTACCATTTATCATTTACTACATGATGAAATATCGGGAGATATGGACAATCTGCTTAAAACATGGGATCAGGAATTGGGACTAGAAATCTCTATAGGAACGTGGAATGACATTTGGGAAAATGCCAGAAGAATCACCATCTGTAACAGAACTCAGGCCATCCAGCTGAAGATACTTCATAGGGCCCAAATAGCACCGGATCGATTGGCAAAATTTAAGGCAGGGGCATCTCCAATGTGTCCCAAATGTAAAATAGAGGTGGGCACTCTTGTACATTGTCTATGGACCTGTCATAAGATCCGTAGATACTGGACTAAAGTAGCAAGTGCCCTGACAGAAATTTTAGGAACGGAAATTAAAGTGGACCCTGCATCTCTCCTTTTGGGCTTTTCGAACTTATCCTCCCTGGACATGTACGGGAAGAGACTATTTTCTATTCTTTCTGTGCAAGGAAAAGTATCTTGGTAAACTGGATGGCTGAGGGCCCCTCTGGACTTTCAAATTGGCACAGATTAATTATGGAATGTATTCCCCTTGACTTCCTTACAAATATGGTGCACCGAAAGACTGAATTATTTTATAAAATATGGCAACCCTTCTTGAGTTATATGAATACAGATATTTTGGCTATCCTAACAAGGGCTTTTATTTAATTGAGATTACGAACCTGGCTGGTCCGGGGCCCCTTGGGAGAGGAATCCCGCACATTTGATGTTAACACATTCAGAGCATGTATCTCACTACCCAATTCCTATGTTATCCGCTGTTTTTTTTTTCTCTTTCTCTGAATAATGTAAGAGACTTAAATAAATACTCTGGTTAGTTGTAGGTTAGATTAGTAGTTAGTTGAGTTTTGTTTATTTTTCCTCGATATTTTTCTTTTGTTAAATTTTGGTTATTATATATTTAAGATTTAATTGTATATCAATGTTTGTACTTGAGAGTTTTGTTTATTTTTGTAAACTTGTAAAAATGTTAAATTTCTAATAAAAATATCTATTAAAAAAACTCAAACATAAAGCTGATTATCCACTCCTTCTGAACCACATTCTGTCACCACTGCCCACCTCTCTCTGCAAGAGAAACAGCACAGAACAAATCCCTGGGAAAGGCACAGATCATTATACCTGCCCCATGGGCAAGATTGAGCCATGATGATAGCGTCTGGGATATTGATTGTTAGGCATAATTTCATGAGTATGACCATTCAGGCTGTTGCTTGATTAGTCAGTGAGACAGCTTTTCCAATTTTGGCACTAGTCCCCAGGAGGACATTTCAGGGTCACTAGGACTGAGTTTGTTATTGTCACTTCTGTTACTTATGCTTTGGCTACTTGATATGACCGAGTGACTTGCTGAGCCACTTCAAGTGTCAACCTCATTGTTGTATATGTGGAGTCAACACATTGGCCAGACTAGGTTAAAACAGCAGAATGCTTTCCCTGTAGAACTATGTGAACTTTATGGATTTTATGGCATTTTTTCATAATCATTAGATGAGTAATTTCAGACCAGACTGAACTCTGGTTTTCAATATAATAGTTATAAGATCAGGTCAGAGGCTAGGAATACTTTGGTGAGTCAGGTGGTCAGTTACTCACCGAAGTCTACCAACAATCTACAAGGAATACGTTTGGGAAGTGATGGAATACTCCCCACTTCCCTGAATGAGTGCAACTCCAAAAGCACTCATGAAGCTTGACTCCATCCAGTTCAAAGTAGCCTGTTTGATTGGGACCAAACCCACACCCACTTGCCGTACCTACTGATACTTAGTAGCAGCATTGTGTACTATTTACCAGATCCATAGCAGAAATTCACTGAGGCTCTTTAGACTCTACCTTCCAAGCCCATCATCACTTCCATCTAGAAGGTCAAAGTGTAGTAAATACATGGGAACACCACCATCTGCAGGTAGTCAAATGACTTAGTATCCTGACTTGCAAATGTGTCACTGTTCCTTCATGGTTACTGGGTCAAAATCCTTGAATCCCACCCCACCACATCCCAAATGCACTGAGAGTGTACCTACAGCACATAGAGATGTACAGCTCGGAAACAGACCCTTCAGTCCAATTCGTCCATGCCGACCAGATATCCCAACCCAATCTAGTCCCACCTGCCAGCACCCAGCCCGTATCCCTCCAAATCCTTCCTATTCATATAACCATCCAGATGCCTCTTAAATGTTCCAATTGTACCACCCTCCACCACATCCTCTGGCAGCTCATTCCATACATGTACCACCCTGTGTGTGAAAAAGTTGCCCCGTAGGTCTCTTTTATATCTTTCCCCTCTCACCCTAAACCTGTGCCCTCTAGTTCTGGACTCTCTGACCCCAGGGAAAAGACTTTGCCTACCTACCCTATCCATGCCCCTCAATTTTGTAAACCTCTATAAGGTCACCCCTCAGCCTCTGACGCTCCAGGGAAAACAGCCCCAAGCCTGTTCAGCCTCGCCTATAGCTCAAATCCTCCAACCCTGGCAACATCCTTGTAAATCTTTTCTGAACCCTTTCAAGTTTCACAACATCTTTCTGATAGGAAGGAGACCAGAATTGCATGCAATATTCCAACAGTCGTCCAACCAATGTCCTGTACAGCCGCAACATGACCTCCCAACTCCTGTACTCAAAGTAGCAGATCAAGGCAGCAGCTCACCACCAGTTTCTCAAGGTGGTAATAGGCAACTAAGGAAAGGCACTAAATGTTGGCCAGCCAACACTGCCCATGTCACATGAGTGAATAAAAAAATTGTAAGTGGATGTAAATATGATAGCAGGATAGCACAATAGCAAATGGAATTTAACTTAAGTCATTGAATCAAGGGATGACCATCACCAGCCAAACAAGAATATGTCACCATTGCAAAAATCAAATGGACAGAGAGAGAAAAGGGATTTTAACCCCATCGACTTCTGATTTTCAGAATTTTGTTTATTTTGTCTGCATTGTTTGGTGCTTGTAAAGAATATTATTTGCTTTTTGTCGGTCTTGGTCATAATTGGCGGGTTACATGTTTGAGGTTTGAAAGGGTATAGCTTAAAGTGAAAAATTAAAAATCCTTTCCTTTCATAGTTCTTGTTAAAGTTGAGAACTTTACAATAAATTTTCACTGCTACTGAAACAACCTGATGTGGTTTGCTTCTTTCCTGGGTAACAAAGTCATGCAGACTGGGCTTTGGTGGTCTCACTTGGAATTCTTATATATCAGTGATAACCTATGGAGCAGTGAAACAAAATTAATTGGCACATTCTTCCCAGTTTCCATATAGTTCTAAAGAGGACTTTTGGAGGGGGGGGGGGGGGGTGGGGGAGGAGGGGATGTTTATGTGTATCAGTCTTTAAAAGGTGGCAGGACACACAGAGAATAGTTAGTAAAGCAAATGGAATCTACGTTATATTATTAAACAGGAAAGTTATGCTGAACCTTTGTAAAGCCCTAATTAGGCCTTAAAAAAGCATTTACTGCTATTCAACACCCTTCAGGAAAGGCATTTCTTTGAGATGGTGAAAAGGAGGTTTATTAAATGGTACCAAGGATGAGCAGTTTTAGATAAAACAGCAGTTTTAGATAAAACAGTAGGTTGGCGAAGTTACAGCAAAGGAGATAGAGGGGAGATTTGAATTAAGTGTACATCATGCTATGTTCACATGAAGTAGATAAGCTGTTCCCATTATTGATGCTACCTAATGTGGAAATAGATGTAAAGTTTTGGGCAGGAGAAACAAGTATGGATGATTGTGGGAGGAACTTTATTTCTACACACGTGGTATAAGCATGGAATTTGCTGCATACCAAGGCGGTAGAAGCAAAGATGATTGAATTATTTCAAAGGAAAAATAGATGGATTAAGTGGTATTGACAGGAAGAGGCTAAATTCACTTTTACACTATGACAGGCTACTCAATTCAAACGACATTTCCAGAAAATTGCTGAGGTCTCAACATCCTATTGTTAAATAACCCATCATTCAAAAGATGAGTAGGGATGAAAGCCATAACTAAATCTGTAGTATCCAGAAATGCCAAGTGAAAAAGAAAACTTTTAGCCCCTTGCATTCACTTTTATCTCTAGAGCTGGCTCATATATTGGAAGTGGCAAAATACAGATCAACTACATTACCACCGCTCAAAACCACCTCAAATTTTTAATGTATGCTTTTCTTGGGTACAGTAATTAAGGTCATGTGCAATTTTGTTCTTTTTGATTTAATCATATGTAGAGAGATTTCTGGTGCAAGTCTTAGCAAATGTTAAGATTCTCCAGTCCCAGCATTCATTAATTAGAAATTAGAGTAAATTATACAAAGTATACAGTAACTATTTACTACAAAAGCTTCTACTAATACAATTAACTGTGCAACCAAGTGCAGATCATGTGCAAAAAGTATTGGTTTTCCAAACCCAAATTTGTTAAAATAATAATTTCTTTAGATTGAAGAAGTTTCTACATCACAAGCGAATATGACCAGATAGTGCTTTAGTAAAAAATATTACATCAAAAAAATATGATGAAAAGGAATTCAAGGCAGAAATGGAAAACTTGTGTGCACATTGACTCCTCAGTAGATCACCAACTGGGCAATGAGTTCCTTGGCATCTTGTATGCTTGTTGGTATTTGTGATCCATCTTCAGCAACATGGGTTCCAATGAGGAAAAGCTTCCTTTTATCACCTAACATTTCAAGGGAAAGCTGCTCATGGATTTCTGAAATAGTGCAGGCTCCTTTAATATCCTATAAGACACAATAACATCTAATCTTACAGACAAGTAATTATCCCCTTTAATATTTTATTACAGATTCTTGAATTCTTCAGTAATTTCCAGAAACTGAGACACAAAACAGATAAAAATGTTAAACCAGAGTGGTGAAATTAAGAGCAAACATGTTGAATAACAGATGATTAAGTGTCAAAGTATGTAGCAGCAATTCATATAACGTTACAGTCAGAGATGTATAGCACGGAAACAGGCCCTTCGATCCAACTCATCCATGCCAACCAGATATCCTAAATAAATCTAGTCCTATTGCCAGCATTTGGCCCAAATCCCTCTAAACCATTCCTATTCATATGCCCATCCAGATGTCTTTTAAACATTGTAATTGTACAAGCCTCCACCACTTCCTCAGGCACCAGGAGGAAAAAGTGTGAAAAAGTTAAATCTCTTATAAATCTTTCCCCTCTCAACTTAAACCTATGCCCCCAAGTTTTGGACTTCCCCACCCCAGAGAAAATGCCTAGTCCAATTACCCTATCCACACCCCTCATGATTTTATAAACCTCTACAAAGTCATCCCTCAGCCTGTCACTCCAGAATAAACATCCCCAGGCTGTGGTGCTAGCTAGAAGGGCCAAATGGCCTACTCCTACGTCTACTGTCTATTCAGTCTCTCCCTATAGCTCAAACCCTCCAACCCTAGACTTGAAATGAAATAGCAGAGGCAGTAGCTGTGCAGACTCACTTGCTGGTTCAGCGTAGGTTTCTTTCTCAGTTTGAATCACTTCCCATGTGGTCACTGCCACTGACTTTGTCTGCTTTCTTTCTTTTTTAAAAAAGTGCCCATTATTTTGATTTTCACCCCCCCTAAGGTTCCAAAACAAATCAATAGCTTATAACACACTAACTACTGCTCCCAAAATTTGAGGAAATCAACTCTGACACTGAAAAAATCCTCAAAAAAGAAACTGCTCTTACAGCCACATTTTGTCCTGTCCTCTATCTTGAATTATCCAGAAACCTTCTCTTATCCATATTTTTCCACTTTTTGGTGCAAAGTAGATTAATTAAATCGATAATTTTCCTGTTCATTAACAAAACTTTCAAAATCATGTTGACAAACTCTGATCAAGCCATTTCATTTACAATTCACCTGAGTATGCATGCCATCAAGGTCCACTGATCTTACCAGAGTTCCACTTTATTCAGCATGATTTCTCAGTTAATTACTCTCATACCTTCTGATCTACTCCATCATACCCACCTTTACATTTCTTTGTAAAGTTTTAAGCAAACACATTTTTAGTATGTCACTCCTTCATCCTCTTTTAAAAAAAACGTTTTCTTTTTTAATTGGTCCTACCCAAGCTTTCTTACAAAGGGAAATTTTGGCAATCATTAAAGTTGTAGATTTACTAGAATAATACTTGAATGTAAAGGTTTATGTTTGAGAGGAGATACTAAATAAGCCATGAAATTTGGAAGGTTAGAAGTTCATTTGATTAACAGTTTCAAGAAATTAAGGAGAATAGAGCATATATCGGGAGAAACCATTTAGAACAATAAAACAATATTTCTAAGAATAAAATGTTGTGAATTCAACCAGGGATTTGGCTATTTTGGATCTGGTAATGGTGTAATTAGGCAGGTTCAATAAAAGGAGGAGCAAATTACTGCAGATACTGGAATCTGTACTAAAAACAACAAATGCTGGAGATCACAGTGGGTCAGACAGTATCCATGGAGACAAGGAAAGCTTCAGCTCTGATGAAGTGTCATATAGACTCAAAAGGTTAGCTTGCTCTCTCTCCATGGATGTTGTCTGACCCACTGTGATCTCCAGCATTTTCTTTTTTTCAGTACAGGTTCTATAAATAATCTCAGAGTAGAAGGTAGCCCTAGGAAACAGTGGCCATAACTTCAAATTTAGCATTCAGTTGGAGAGGAAAGAACTTGGGTCAGAAAACACTATTCATCTTAAATAAGGGTAATTAGGTAAGGATCAGGGCAGAGTTGGCTGGAGTGAACTGGGAAAGGTGTTTAGCAAAAAAAATTTAGGAACAATGGCAAATGATTAAGAAGATGGTTTATGACTCACTGCAAAGATATATTTTAGGTAGGAATGAGGATTCTATGTATTGGATAAACCAACCATGGTTAATCAATGGAATTAAAAGGATAGTATCAAATTATAGAGTTGTGGAGATACACAGAACAGAAACAGACCTTCCGGTCCAATCTGTTCTGTGAACAATTATTCTAAATGAATCTGGTCACATTTGGCCCATATCTCTCAAAACCCTTCCTATTCATATACCCATCCAGATGCATTTTAAATGTTGCAATTGTACCAGTCTCCACCAGCTCTTCTGGCAACTCATTCCATACATAGAGTCATAGAGATGTACAGCATGGAAACAAACCCTTCGGTCTAACTCGTCCATGCCAACCAGATATCCTAAACTAATCTAGTCCCATTTGCCAGCACTTGGCCCATATCCCTCCAAACCCTTCCTATTCACATACCCATCCAGAGGCCTTATAAATGTTGCAATTGTACCAGTCTCTACCACTTCCTCTGGCAGGTCATTTCATACACGTACCACCCTCCACGTGAAAAAGTTGCCCCTTAGGTCCCTCTTATATTTTTCCTCTTCTCACCCTAAACCTATTGCCCTCTATTCTGGACTCCCACACCCCAGGGAATTGTGTATTTATCCTATCCATTTTCCTCATGATTTTATAAACCTCTAAGGTCATCCCTTAGCCTCCAACACTCCAGGAAAAATAGCCCCAACCTATTCAACCTCTTCCTACACCTCAAATCCTCGAATCCTGGCAACATCCTTGTAAATCTTTTCTGAATCCTTTCAAGTTTCACAACATCCTTCTGGTAGGAAGGAGACCTGAACTGCATGCAATATTCCAACAGTGGCCTAACCAATGTCCTGTACAGCCGCAACATGACCTCCGAACTCCTATATTCAATGCTCTGACCAATAAAGGAAAGCATACCAAGCGCTTTCTTTCTATCCTATCTACCTGCAACTCTATTTTCAAGGAGCTATGAATCTGCACTCTAAGGTGTCTTTGTTCAGCAGCACTCCCTAGGACCTTGCCATTAAGTGTATAAGTTCTTCCTTAATTTGCTTTTCCAAAATGAAGCACCTCGTGTTTATGTAAATTAAACTCCATCTACCACTCCTCAGCCCATTGGCCCATCTGATCAAGATCCCATTGTACTCTGATGTAATCTTCTTCACTGTCCACTACACCTCTAATTTTGGGGTCTCCTGTAATACCTTCTACATTCACATCCAAATCATTTACATAAATGACGAAAAGTAGTGGAATCAGCACTGATCCTTGTGGCAGTCCACTGGTTACAAGCCTCCAGTCTGAAAAGCAACCCTCCACTACAACCCTGTCTTCTACCTTGAAGTCAGTTCTGTATCCCAAATACTGGATTAGTGGTGCTGGAAGAGCACAGCAGTTCAGGCAGCATCCAATGAGCAGCGAAATCAACGTTTCGGGCAAAAGCCTGCGATGCCTGTCTCTTTGTTGGCTATGTAGAACCAAAGGCGTAGCCATGGGCACACGTATGGGCCCCAGCTATGCCTGTCTCTTTGTTGGCTATGTAGAACAGTTGATCTTCCGTAATTACACCGGCACCACTCCCCACCTCTTCCTCCGCTACATTGATGACTGCATTGGCGCCACCTCGTGCTCCCGCGAGGAGGTTGAGCAATTCATCAACTTCACCAACACATTCCACCCTGACCTTAAATTTACCTGGACTATCTCTGACACCTCGCTCCGCTTCCTGGACCTCTCCATCTCCCTTAGTGACGACCGACTTGACACTGACATTTTTTACAAACCCACCGACTCCCATAGCTACCTGGATTACACCTCTTCCCACCCTATCTCTTGCAAAAATGCCATCCCGTATTCCCAATTTCTCCGCCTCCGCCGTATCTGCTCCCAGGAGGACCAGTTCCACCATAGGACACACCAGATGGCCTCCTTCTTTAGAGACCGCAATTTCCCTTCCCACGTGGTTAAAGATGCCCTCCAACGCATCTCGTCCACATCCCGCACCTCCGCCCTCAGACCCCACCCCTCCAACCGTAACAAGGACAGAACACCCCTGGTGCTCACCTTCCACCCTACAAACCTTCGCATCAACCAAATCATCCACCGACATTTCCGCCACCTCCAAAAAGACCCCACCACCAGGGATATATTTCCCTCCCCACCCCTTTCCGCCTTCCGCAAAGACCATTCCCTCCGTGACTACCTGGTCAGGTCCACAACCCCCTACGACCCACCCTCCCATTCTGGCACTTTCCCCTGCCACCGCAGGAACTGTAAAACCTGTGCCCACACCTCCTCCCTCACCTCTATCCAAGGCCCTAAAGGAGCCTTCCACATCCATCAAAGTTTCACCTGCACATCCACCAATATCATTTATTGTATCCGTTGCTCCCGATGCGGTCTCCTCTACATTGGGGAGACTGGGCGCCTCCTAGCAGAGCGCTTTAGGGAACATCTCTGAGACACCCGCACCAATCAACCAAACCGCCCCGTGGCCCAACATTTCAACTCCCCCTCCCACTCTGCCGAGGACATGGAGGTCCTGGGCCTCCTTCACCGCCGCTCCCTCACCACCAGACGCCTGGAGGAAGAACGCCTCATCTTCCGCCTCGGAACACTTCAACCCCAGGGCATCAATGTGGACTTCAACAGCTTCCTCATTTCCCCTTCCCCCACCTCATCCTAGTTTCAAACTTCCAGCTCAGTTACTGCCTCCTTGACTTGTCCGACCTGCCTATCTTCTTTTCTACCTATCCACTCCACCCTCTCCTCCTTGACCTATCACCTTCATCTCCTCCCCCACTCACCCATTGTACTCTATGCTACTCTCTCCCCACCCCCACCCTCCTCTAGCTTATCTCTCCATGCTTCAGGCTCATTGCCTTTATTCCTGATGAAGGGCTTTTGCCCGAAACATTGATTTCGCTGCTCGTTGGATGCTGCCTGAACTGCTGTGCTCTTCCAGCACCACTAATCCAGTATTTGATTTTCAGCATCTGCAGTCATTGTTTTTACCTCTGTATCCCAAATGTCTAGTTTTCCCTGTATTCCATGAGATCTAACCTTGCTAACCAGTCTCCCATGGGGAATCGTGTCGAGCGCCTTACCTGAAATCCATATAGATCACGTCTTCTGCTTTGCCCTCATCAATCCTTTTTGGTTACTTCTTCAAAAGAAAATTCAATCAAGTTCGAGAGACATGATTTCCCATGCACAAAGCCTTGCTGACTATCCCTAATCTGTCCTATCCCTCAGGATACCCTCCAACAACTTGCCCATCACCAACATCAGGCTTACCGGTCGACAGTTATGTGGCTTTACCTTACCACTTTTCTTAAATAGAGGTAGCACGTTAGCCAACCTCCAGTTTTCCGGCACCTCACCAATGACAATCGACGATACAAATATTAGATTAGATTACTTACAGTGTGGAAACAGGCCCTTCGGCCCAACAAGTCCACACCGCCCCGCCGAAGCGCAACCCACCCATACCCCTACATCTACCTCTTACCTAACACTACGGGCAATTTAGCATGGCCAATTCACCTGACCTGCACATCTTTGGAGTGTGGGAGGAAACCGGAGCACCCGGAGGAAACCCACGCAGACACGGGGAGAATGTGCAAACTCCACACAGAGAGTCGCCTGAGGCGGGAATTGAACCCGGGTCTCTGGCGCTGTGAGGCAGCAGTGCTAACCACTGTGCCACCGTGCCGCCCACTAAATATCTCAGCAAGGTATCCCTGCAACCACTTCTCTAGCTTCACAGACCTGATCAGGTCCTGGGGACATCTCCACCTTTATGCATTTCAAGATATCCAGCACCATCACCTCTGTAATATAGACATTTTCCAAGATATCACTATCTATTTCCCTACATTCTATATCTTCCATGTCCTTCTCCACAGTGAACACTGATGCAAAATACTCGCTTAGTATCTCCCTCATCTCCTTTGACTCCACACAGGTTTTCTTGCTGATCTTTGAGGGGCCCTATTCTCTCCCTAGTTACCCTTTTGTCCTTAATGTATTTGAAAAAACCCTTTGGATTCTTCTTAACCCTATTTGCCAAAGCTATCTCATGTCCCCTTTTGCCCTCCTGATTCCCGCTTAAAGTATACTCCTACTGCCTTTATACTCTAAGGATTCACTCAACCTCTCTTGTCTATACCAGACATATTCTTCCTTCTTTTTTCTTTACCAAATGCAGCACCCTCTGCATGAAAGATTTGTCCCTTTGGTTTCTTTTAATTCTTTCCTCTCTCACCTTAAACCTATGACCTTAAGTTTTGGATTCCTCTACCCTGGGGAAAAGATCTTCGCTATTCACCTTATTCATGGTGAATAAACACAGTATTCCAAAGGTGGCCTAACCAATGTCCTATACAGCCGCAACATGACCTCTCAA
This sequence comes from Chiloscyllium punctatum, assembly GCF_047496795.1. Classification (NCBI taxonomy): domain Eukaryota; kingdom Metazoa; phylum Chordata; class Chondrichthyes; order Orectolobiformes; family Hemiscylliidae; genus Chiloscyllium; species Chiloscyllium punctatum. The sequence goes on from NC_092752.1 coordinate 76,841, forward strand.
CTCCTATGCTCAATGCACTGACCAATTAAGACAAGCATACCAAACACCTTCTTCACTACTCTTTCTCCCTGCAACTCCACTTTCAAGTGACTATGAACCCGCACCCCAAAGTCCTTTTGTTTGGCAACACTTTCCAGGACCTTACCATTAAGTGTCTAAATCCTGCCCTGATTTGCCTTTCAAAAACTAAATCTAAATTTAATTTATATTTAGTTTAACTTATTTAAATTAAACACCACCTGCCACACCTCAGCCCATTTGCCCATCTGATTACAGTCCTGTTGTACTCTGACATAAACTTCTTCACTCTCCACCACACTGCCAATTTTGGTGTCATCTGCAAACTTACTAACCATACCTCCTATATTCACATCCAAATAATTTACATAAACAACAACAAAGTAGACGACCAGCATCAGTCCTTGCGGCACAGGCCTCCAGTCCATAGAGCAACCCTCCACCATCACTCTTAGTTTTGAGTCAACTTTTGTATCCAAATGGCTAGCTCTCTCTATATTCTATGTGATCTAACTTTGCTAACCAGTCTACCATACGGAACCTTGTCAATCGCCTTACTGAAGTCCATACAGACAACATCCACTGCTCCACTTTCAACAATCATCTTCGGCATTTCTTCAAAACATTCAGTAGAAAGGAAAACATACAACGTGGCAAAGCCTAGTGAATTTCTACATGAATACAAACCAGAGTACTGGGAGAGTTTAAAACCAAAAAAAGATCGCCAATAATAAAATGGAAACAAACAATAAATGAGGGCAACTAGCAAGTAGCATAAAAACAGACAGTAAGTACTTCTATTCATATTTATATACCTAAAGAAAAGACAAAGTGAATATAGGTCGCTTCGACAACAAGGCTGGAGAAAGAATTGAGAATAAAGAAATGGGCAGAGTTGAAAACTAATAGCATTCCAAAAGTACTAATTAATCAAAAGCAAAAATGGTGACAGCAGCTTGAGAGATGGGGAGAAATTAAACAATAATTATCGCTACAGAAATAAAGTACTCATACCTTAACTCCTTTGATCTAAAAATGATTTAAAAATTGGTAACTATAGACCAGTTATTTAACATCTTCACTGAGAAAATGTGAGAATAAATTATATAGGATGTAACAGTAGAAAATTTATAAAGATATAATATTAAGCAGAGTGAGCATGGTTTCACAAAGGGAGAGCCAGTGGATGTGATACATTTAGATTTCCAAAATGTGTCAATAAGTTATTACACATAAGGCTACTTAAGAGCCCACGGTGTTGGAAGCAATATTTAACACGGATAGAGGAATGGCAACAAGAAGAGCAGCCAAGTATTATTTAAAATGGAGAAAGCTGTAGCACTGGAGGATTTGGGGGCCCACATGCTTAAGTCACAAAAAGGTAGGGAATACGGAAGATTGTAGGTGAGATGGATCTGCTGCCATTGTCTTTCTATTTGGTAGTGATCATGAGTTGTCCAAGGAACCTTGGTGAATTTCTACAGTGCATCTTGTGGATGGTAGGAATATAGGGACAGAAATAGGCTATTCAGTGCTCAAGCCTGTCCACCACTCAATGAGATCATGGATAATGTTTGGCCCCTTTTGTTTTTAGAATACTTTTGCTTAACTTTCGCAGATTTAAAATTAACAACTGATCCTGTATCAACTGCCATTTGTGGAAGAAAATTCCAAACATCTACCCCACTTTGTGCACAGAAGAGCTACCTGATATCTCTGAAGAACAATCTGAGTCTAATTTTTAGATAAGGTCCACTGGTCGAAGAATAACTGTGGAAATGGTTTATCTTTATCTACCCTGTCTTTTTCTATTCGTAACTTGAAGACTTCGACCAGATCATCTTATTTTTCTGAATTCTACAGAAAACCAAGGCTAATTTGTAAAATCTCAATCCTTAATTTAACCCCTCAAGTCCTGGTATCATTCTTGTAAACCTATGATGTACTCCTTCCAAGGCGAACATGTCCATCCTAAGGTGTGGTAGCCAGATCTGTTCGCAATAATCCAAGTGAGGCCTAACCGGGGTTTTTGTATAACTGTAGTATAACTTCTGTATTCTTATAATCCAGTATAAAGGCCAGTATTCCATTAGCCTTCTTGACCTGGCATTTTGAAGATCTTTGTACCTGAATCCCTAAGTCTCCTTGGTATTCTAATGTATTTAACTTCACACCATCTAGAAAGTATCCTGATCTATCATTTTTGGTCCAAAATGGATAACCTCTCACTTGCTGACATTGAATACCATATGCCACAGTTTTGCCCATTCACCTAGTCTATTAATATGCTTGTCATTTTATGCTATCATTCATGCAGTCTACAATTCTGCCTAACTTTGTCTCATTAATTTTGGGTATATTACTTTTTATGCCGTTATCCAAAGTTGTTAATAAATGACGTGAATAACTGAGGCCTTAACACAGATCCTTGTGGGACACCACTAGTCACTGCCTGTCAATTTGAATACCTACCCATTATCCCAACTTTCTGTAACCTGCCTCTCAGTTAATTTCCCAGCCATGTCAATAATTTGCCCCCTATTTCATGGACTTCTACCTTAGTTAACAGTCCCCTCAGTGGGACTTTATCAAATGCCTTCTGGAAGTTCTATAAACAACATGCACAGACATTACCTTGTCCACTAACTCATTCACCTCTCCAAAAGATTCAATGAGATTTTTTAGGCATAACCTATCCATCTGTCATGAAATCATGCTGGCTCTCCCTGATTAACTTTTTTTTGAAATGCTCAGTTACACGCAAGTAACTTCCCCACCACAGATGCTATGCTAACTGATCTGTAATTCTCCCATTTTCTTCTTTCAGCCATCTTAAAAACTGAAGTGACATGTGCAACTTACCAATCCAGAGGGACAACTTCTGAACCTAGAGAACTTTGAAAGATTATAATTAGGACACCGACAATGTGCTCCCCTTCTTTGAATACCCTTCCATGGAAACCATCAGTCTTGAGGATTTATCATTCGTTCATTTATATTAGTTTCACTTAGTCCCTGTTCCTGATCTACTATCCATTTCCTCATGACTTCTTTCAAGCTATCCTTATTTCCTACTGCAAACACCGAGGCAAAGTTCATCAAATTCATCATGCAAACGTGGGTGGGAGTTGCTTATATTAGTGGTGGTGGTGTTAGGCATTGTATAAATCAAAAATTTAAGAGTAATGTGTAACATGGGTAATAAAGTAATAGTGGAGGACTTCAATATACATACATACTGGTCAACGTGCTGTCTAAGCAAAGGACAGTTGTGGGAAGTTGTGCGTGGAGTTCGAGGAGATAGGAGAGGCACTAAATGAATTGCTAACACTGAAAAAAAGATAACATTGTTGAGGAGAATACTGAGATACGGGCTATTAGACTAGATGGGATTGCGGTTCATAATGAAGTGGTGTTAGCAATTCTGGAATGTGTGAAAATAGATAAGTCCCCTGGGCCTTATGGGATGGGAGTTATCCTCAGATTTTCTGGGAAACTAGGGAGGAGATTGCAGAGCCTTTGGCTTTGATCTTTATGTCATCATTGTCTGCAGGAATAGTGCCAGAAAACTGGAGGATAACAAATGTCCTCTTGTTCACGAAGGGGAGTAGAGACAAGGTAATTATACACCAGTGAGTCTTACTTTAGTTATGGGTAAAGTGTTGGAAAGGGTTAGAAGTTGTAGGATTTATAATCACCGAGAAAGAAATAATTTTATTAGGGATTTGTGAAGGGTAGGTCATGCCTCACAAACCTTATCGAGTTCTTTGAGAAGGTGACCAAACCAGTGGATGACGGTAAAGCGATTGATGTGGTATAGATTTCAGTAAAGTGTTTGATAAGGTTCCACATGATAGCCTATTGCAGAAAGTGCGGAGGCATGGAATTAAGGGCGATATAGCAGTTTGGATCAGAAATTGACTAGCTGAAAGAAAATGGAGTGTGGTGATTGATGGGAAATGTTTATCCTGGAGTTCAGTTATTAGTGGTGTACCACAAGGATTTGTTTTGGGGCCACTGCTGTTTGTCATTTCTATAAAATGACCTGAATGAGGGCGTAGAAGGATGAGTTAGTAAAATTGCGGGTGACACTAAAATTGGTGGAGTTGTAGACAATGTAACCTGTAACATCTTTAGGCAAAGGGACATAGATAAGCTGCAGAGCTGGGCTGAGAGGTGGCAAATGGAGTTTAATGCAGAAAAGTGAGAGGTGATTCACTTTGAAAGGAGTAACAGAAATACTGAGTACTGGGCTAATTGTAAGATTCTTGGTAGTGTAGACGAGCAGAGAGATCTGTGTCCACACACAAAGATCCATGAAAGTTGCTGAAAATGTGTTGTTGGAAAAGCGCAGCAGGTCAGGCAGCATCCAAGGAACAGGAGAATCGACGTTTCGGGCATAAGCCCTTCTTCAGGAATGAGGAAAGTGTGTCCAGCAGGCTAAGATAAAAGGTAGGGAGGAGGGACTTGGGGAAGGGGCGTTGGAAATGCGATAGATGGAAGGAGATCAAGGTGAGGGTGATAGGCCAGAGTGGGGTGGGGTCGGAGAGGTGGGGAAGAAGATTGCAGGTTAGGAAGACGGTGCTGAGTTTGAGGGATTTGACTGAGACAAGGTGGGGAGACGGGAAATGAGGAAACTGGAGAAATCTGAGTTCATCCCTTGTGGTTGGAGGGTTCCTAGGCGGAAGTCCCGCCTAGGAACCCTCCAACCACAAGGGATGAACTCAGATTTCTCCAGTTTCCTCATTTCCCCTCCCCCCACCTTGCCTCAGTCAAATCCCTCAAACTCAGCACCGCCTTCCTAACCTGCAACCTTCTTCCTGACCTCTCTGACCCCACCCCACTCTGGCCTATCACCTTCACCTTGACCTCCTTCCACCTATCGCATTTCCAACGCCCCTTCCCCAAGTCCCTCCTCCCTACCTTTTATCTTAGCCTGCTGGACACACTTTCCTCATTCCTGAAGAAGGGCTTATGCCCAAAACGTCGATTCTCCTGTTTCTTGGATGCTGCCTGAACTGCTGCGCTTTTCCAGCAACACATTTTCAGCTCTGATCTCCAGCATCTGCAGTCCTCACTTTCTCCTCGAAGATCCATGAAAGTTGCCAACCAGGTTGATAGGGTAGTTAAGAGGGCATACAGTGTGTTAGCTTTTATTTGTTGAGGGATTTGAGTTTCAGAGCCACAAAGTCATGTTGTAGCTGTACAAAATTCTGGTGTGGCCGCACTTGCAGTATTGTGTGCAGTTCTGGTTGCTGCATTATTGGATGCATGTGGAAGCTTTGGAAAGGGTGCAGAGGAGATTTACCAAGATGTTGCCTGGTATGGAGGGAAGGTCTTATGAGGAAAGGCTGAGGGACTGGAGAGTATTTTTGTTAGAGAGAAGGCGGCTGAGAGGTGACTGAATAGAGACATACATGATGGTTGGATGATTGTATATGGTGGATTGTGAGAACCTTTTTTCTCATATGACAATGGCTAGCATGAGGGGACATGGCTTTAAATTGAGGGGTGATAGATATCGGACAAATGTTTGGGGTACGTTCTTTACTCAGAGTAGTAAGGGTGTGGAACGCCCTGCCTGTGACGGACGTACATTTGCCAACTTTAAGGGCATTGAAATGGTCATTTGGTAAACATATGGATGATAATGGAATAGTGTAGGTTGGATGGGTTTCAGATTGGTTTCACAGGCTGGTGAAACATCAAGAGCCGAAGGGCCTATACTGCACTGCAGTGTTCTATGTTAAACTGTATAGCAGCACACAGGTGCTTCTGCTCCAAGGTTCCATGCATGGCAGTCAGCATCAGAGGCCCTCGCAACTGCTAAGGAACCTGGAGTGAACACTGATACTGGTAAACCTAATCAGCACAAATGCTGTGAAGGATGAATTCCTTGAATATGTTCCAGAGGATTTCTGGAACAGAACACCGAAGAACCAACAAAGGATCAGGCTTAGTATTTTGCAGTTCAGAGGATTAATGCTACTGTTAAAGAGCTCTCAAGTAAGGGAACAGTGCTCTTAAAATGATAGAATTTTACATGATAGAATTTTTAAATGATAGAAGTTTGAAAGTGCTTAAAACTAAAGTATGAAGCAAACTGTGAAGGCTAGGACAAATTACCTATGGTAGATTATGAAAATTGTTATGATCCAACTGATTGTCACACAGAGCAAGTCAGATTCCAAAGCAAAACTGAGCCTGATAGATCATAAGTTTTATTTTTACAATTTGGTTATCATGGTCTGTCACTGATCATGTTCACATGAGGCTGCCTTACGATAAAAGATCAAGATGTATTACATCAAAGAAGAAATCTACACATAAAGCGATTGGAAAATATCGTAAATAGCAACATGAAAATTTAATTTAATTTTCTAACAATATTTTCTGCAGACACTCAACCCCAGTGGAGTATTACTCCTCCCTTCACTCTTTACTTTCTTCACTGATGAGGTTGTACATTTTTTTTTCGTTACAAACTTCCTGTACATTCATCAGATGGAATGACTTACATCTCTTTCAACTAGTAAGGGGTTACAGGGTTATGGAGAATGGGCGGGCAGGAAATGGAGTTGACACTGAGATGAGATCAGCTATGACTATCAAATGGCAGGGCAGACTCAAGGGGCTGAATTCAGGATTCCTGATGAAGGGCTTTTGCCCGAAATGTCGATTTTCCTGCACTTTGGACGCTGCCTGACCTGCTGTGCTTTTCCAGCACCACTCTAATCTAGATTCTGATCTCCAGCATCTGTAGTCCTCACTTTTGCCTCGAAGGGCTGAATTGCCTACTCTTGCTCGGAGTTCCTCTGTTCTCCCAGAAACACAAAAATACATGTTAACCCACTAATTTTATGCCCTGAACCTTCAAAGTGACTCAGGTTCTTTTCCAGCTCTTCTCTTTTGACAGCTTAGAAGAAATTAAATTACAAAATACAAGAAGTGAACCATTCAGCCCCTCAAGCCTGCTGTCATTCGATAAGATCGTGGTTGATTGATTTGCATTTTGAATCCCACATTCTCAACTACTCCTGATAACTTAAGGTTCTTGTTTGGCAGGAGAATCAATCTACATTTATCTTAAAAATATTTAATGACCCCACTTTCACCACCTTCTGAGGAAGAAAGTTCCACAGTCACACAACTCAAAGAAACAAAATTCTTTTCTCTTGTGGTTTTAAACGAGACCCCAATTCTCCTAGTTCTGGACTTGCCCACAAAAGGAAACATTCTTCCCACATCCACTTTGTCAAGATCATTTAGGATTTTATGCATATCAATCGTCATTCCTCTTATAGAAACATAAGAGATAGGAGCAGGAGGGGGGAATTTGGCACTTCGAGCTTGCTTATTCCTTCATCGCAATCATGACCAATTGTTCAATTCAATAGCCTAATCTTGCTTTCTCCCCTTAACCTTTGATCACATTTGCCCCAAGTGTATATCTAACACACACAAATACATTCAATGCTGTGGCATCAACACTTTCCTGTGGTAATGAATTCCACATGCCCACCATTCTTTGGGTGAAGAAACTTCTACTCATTTCCATTATAAATGGTCCATCCTAAATCCTCAGACTGTGACCCCGAGTTCTGACTGCACCTTCCCTGCATCTACCCTGCAGTAGTCCAGTTAGAATTTTATAAGTCTCTATGAGATCCCCCCCCTCACATCTCTGAATTCCAGTGAAAACAATTCTAATCTAGTCAATCGCTTCTCATACATCAGTCTGGTCATCCCCGGAAACAGCCTAATAAACCTTTGCTGTACTCCCTCGAGCATCCTTCCTCAGAAAAGGAGACCGAAACTGCACACAATATTCTAGGTGTGGCCTCACTAAGGTCCCATATAACTGCAACAATACATCTCTGCTCCTGTGCTCGCAACCTCTTGCAATGAAGGCCAACATACTATCTGCCTTCTTGACTGCCTGGTGGACCTGCATGCTTACCTTCCGCGAGAGGTGCACAAGGGCAGCCATTCAGGTGCCTGCTCACACTCACTTCTCCCAATTTGCAGCCATTCAGGTAGTAATCTGCCTTCTTGTTTTTGCTTCCAAAGAGAATAACCATGCTAGACGTAAGTTTTCTCACTGAGCTGGAAGATTTGTTTTTCGACGTTTCATCACCATACTAGGTAATATCATCAGTGAGCCTCTGGTGAAATACTGGTATTATGGCCCACTTTCAATTTGTGTGTTTAGGTTTCCTTGGGTTAATGATGGCATTTCTTGTGTTGGTTATGTAATTTCCTTTTCTGGAAAGATCAAAGAACAGGAAATGATATCACAAACACAAGGAAGTCTAAACACAAATAGAAAGCGGGCATAACACCAGTTCTTCATTGGAGGCGCATTGATGTTACCTAGAATGAATCACCTGAAAACTAACCTTCCAGCTCAGTGAGCTAACTTACATCCAGAACCTCAACCTGAGCTACAAATCTTCTCCAAACTCTGAATAACCTCACATTTATCCAAATTATACCACTGATGTACCCACTCACCCATCTGTCCACATCATGCTGAAGGATCTCTGCATCCTCATCATTGTTCAGTCTCCCACCCAACTTGGTATCATCTGCAAACTTTGAGATATTACATTTAGTCCCCTCATCCAAATCATTAATATATATTGTGAATAGCTGGGGTCCTAGCACCGATCCCTGTGGCACCCCACTAGTTACTGCCTATCAATGTGAAAAGGATCTATTAATTCCTACTCTTTGTTTCCTCTCTGCCAACCAGTTTTCTATCCATCTCAATACACTTCCCCTAATTCCATGAGCTTTAATCTGCATAATAATCTCTTATGTGGGACTTTGACAACAAACTGTAGTAGGAGCAAGTCCAATCTATTGAAATTATTTTCAAAAGACTATCCAGTCACCATTCAAGATATCAATTCAGCAAACCTTCTCTGAACTGCCTCCAATATGTCTAATATGATTATTTGTTCACAAGGTCAAGCCTTGAAGTTAGTTGCTGGTGGATTCTTGGTCCCACAATGAATCAAGACATTATGGAGAGCAGATATAAAAGTGTAATTTCTCTCTTCAAGAGAGGAAATAGGGAAAACCCCGGCAATTACAGACCAGTCAGTCTCACGTCTGTCATCTGCAAGGTGTTAGAAAGGATTCGGAGGAATAGGATTTATGACCATCTGGAAGAGCATGGCTTGATTAGATACAGTCAGCACGGCTTTGTGAGGGGCAGGTCATGCCTCACAAATCTTACTGAGTTCTTTGAGGATGTTACTAGATAAGTTGATGAGGGTTGAGCAGTGGATGTGGTGTATATGGACTTCAGCAAGGCATTTGATAAGGTTCCCCAAGGTAGGCTCGTTCAGAAGGTCAGGAGGAATGGGAGACAGGGAAATTTAGCTGTCTGGATTCGGAATTGGCTGGTCGATAGAAGATAGCGAGTGGTAGTAGAAGGAAAATATTCTGCCTGGAAGTCAGTGGTGAGTGTTGTTCCACAGGGCTCTGTTCTTGGGCCTCTACTCTTTCTAATTTTTATTAATGACTTGGATGAGGAGATTGAAGGATGGGTTAGCAAGTTTGCAGATGACACAAAGGTTGGAGGTGTCGTTGACAGTATAGAGGGCTATTGTAGGCTGCAGCGGGACATTGACAGGATGCAGAGATGGGCTGAGAGGTAGCAGATGGAGTTCAACCTGGATAAATGCGAAGTGATGCATCTTGGAAGGTCGAACTTGAAAGTGGAGTACAGGATTAAAGACAAGATTCTTGGCAGTGTGGAGGAACAGAGGGATCTTGGTGTGCAGGTACATAGACCCCTTAAAATGGCCATCCAAGTGGACAGGGTTGTTAAGAAAGCATATGGTGTTTTGGCTTTCATTAACAGGGGGATTGAGTTTAAGAGTCGTGAGATCTTGTTGCAGCTCTATAAAACTTTGGTTAGACCGCACTTGGAATACTGTGTCCAGTTCTGGTCGCCCTATTATAGGAAAGATGTGGATGCTTTGGAGGGGGTTCAGAGGAGGTTTACCAGGATGCTACCTGGAATGGAGGGTTTATCTTACAAAGAGGGGTTGACTGAGCTCGGACTATTTTCATTCGAAAAAAGAAGGAAGAGAGGGGACCTAATTGAGATGTACAAGATAATGAGAGGCATATATTGAGTTGATAGCCAGAGACTTTTTCCCAGGGCAGAAATTGTTAACACGAGGGGTCATAGTTTTAAGCTGTTTGGCGGAAAGTATAGAGGGGATGTCAGAGGCGGGTTCTTTACACAGAGAGTTGAGAGAGCATGGAATGCTTTGCCAGCAGCAGTTGTGGAAGCGAGGTCATTGGGGATATTTAGGAGACTGCTGGACATGCAGATGGTCACAGAAATTTGAGGGGTCGTACATTAGGTTTACCTTACATGAGGATCAATGGTCGGCACAACATCGTGGGTTGAAGGGCCTGTTCTGTGCTGTACTGTTCTATGTTCTATATGTTCTATGGAATTGAAACCTGAGATCAGCCATGATTGTGTAAAATGAAGTCGGCTCAAGAGACCCTACAGCATATTTTTCTATTTTGCAAACTTTAAGCCATAACTCTGGAAAGTGTGCACCTAGTTATGTCTTTACATATTCAACAACTGCACCTGAGTAGATAAGGTATCATTGCACAGTAAATGCAGAAACATCTTCTCAAAAGATGAGGACATCAAATTTTCTGATCAATTGCAAATATTTCTAAGTGCTACAATTTGATGAACCATTAACAATTATTCCTTCCCAAATGTATAGATCAAGAAATTTTCATTAAGATATATCCATACATGGTTATTACCCTTAAAAGGGTGGGTCATCAGGCAAAGGGCTTGCACGTGATCTAAAGGCTGTAATTTAGAAATAAGTGCAGTGGAAAACATAATTATCAAGAGTCATCTATACAAAATACTGGTGAAAATGTTCATGTTTACTTTTTTTTGTTGTGAACAATAAAAAGACACAAGCTTTGACAAAGAGTCAGTGAGACTCGAAACGTCAGCTCTTTTCTCTCCTTACAGATGCTGTCAGACCTGCTGAGACTTTCCAGTATTTTCTCTTTTGGTTTCAGATTCCAGCATCCACAGTAATTTGCTTCTAAAAAGACACATACCTGTTTGTTGGCTAAAACAACAACAGGAAGTGTTGCATATCCTTGGACCAGTTGGTGAAGTTCTTTCTTAGCAAGTGGCATCTGATTACGATCTGCTGAATCTACTACGTAAACCAAAGCCTGTGATCCAGGTAGATAAGATGGCCAACATTTACGCAGAGATTTATTACCGCCAACTTTAAGAGAGAAAAAAAGGTAATGAAGCAGATTAGAGTGCATTGAAGAACAAGTCTGTTATAATAATATTTAATTCTTTTGAAAACTAGTAATTTAAAGCCCCAAAGATCATTTGGACCAGTCTGTCACCGGATTGGCTCTTCAACAAATTCCCTTCCGCTTTTCTAATTTCCCCTTAAGTTTTAATGTTTTTTTAAATTATCTACACTCCCTTAAAGAGCACTTTGATTCAATTACTGTCTATGGCCATGAATTTCATGTTCACTCTACAAAAAATATTACTCTAACCTCTTTCTTTATCCTTTTGCTCATGATCTTTAATCTCATCCTGTCTTGTTCACTGGCCAGCAGTAATAGATTTTCTCTATTTACATTATTTAAAACCCTCAAAACTAAACAGATATCTCTTCCACTCATTTGCATTAATGAAAAGAACCCAGTTTCTCTAAAACAAATGAGAATGCGGGAAACTCTTAGCAAGTCTGGCTGCATTTTTGAAGAAATCAAATTAATGTTTTGATTCAAACAGCAACTGATTTTCTCTCCACACCTGCTGCCAGACTTGTAATTTCTTGCACTTTGTTTTCACTATCGCTTTTCAAACTCAATTATTGAAGTCTGTGAATTTCTTTGCATTCATAACACGACTTTTACATCCCATGATTGAAAAATATTCAAAATTAGACAACTTTCTAAGTGTCCTAAATAATTCTTTGCACAGTTTTAACATTATCAGGTTTGACCCTACCTGTATCATCTAAAATCCTGCATTTTCTTACAGATTTATTGACTTTACCCCTCTCCACCAAAAAGTAAATTCTAAATTATACTGAACTATCAAACAGATTCAAATTAGTCAAAAATAAAACTGGTATGATATTGTTGAAAAAAAAATTGTTGAAGCTCGAGTTGGCATTCTTGTGAAATGTCCTGATCTTGCATTCACCAGGTCATTTCACAAGAATGGAGAAAGTGAGGACAGCAGATGGAGAATCCTAGTCGAAAAGTGTGGCGCTGGAAAAGCATAGCAGGTCAGGCAGCATCTGCGGAGCAGGAGTGTTGACATTTCGGGTATAAGCCTTTCATCAGGAATGTTGGGGGAGGGACTGAGATAAATAGGAGGGAGGGCTTGGTGGGGGGCGGGGGGGGGAGGAGGGGGCGGGGAAGGTAACTGGGAAGGCAATTGGTGGATGCAGGGGGGTAATTGTGATAGGTCGGTGGGGAGGGTGGAGTGGATAAGTGGGAAGGAAGATGGGCAGGTAGTCAGGTCAAGAGGGTGGTGCCAAATTGGAGGGTTGGATCTGGAATGACGTGCAGAGTGGGGAGATTTGGAAACAAGGTAAAGTCGATGTTGATGTCATGTGGTTGAAGGGTCCCAAGGTGGAGGTGAGGTGCTCTTCCTCCGGTGGCAGGTAGATTGGATTTGGCAGTGGAGACGGCCCAGGACTTGCATGCCCTTGGGGGAGTGGGAGGGGAAGTTGAATTTGTCAGCCACAGGGTGGTGGGGTTGTTTGATGGGTGTGTCCTAGTTGGTGTCCTGTCTCTCTGATGCTGAGGAGACCACATTGAGAGCAATGGACAGAGTAGATGGATGTGCAAGAAAATCTCTGCAAGATGTGAAAAGATCCTTTACGGCCTTGGACAGAGGTGAGGGGGGAGGTATGGGCACAGGTTTTACACATCATGCGACTGCAAGGGAAGATGCCAGGAGAGAAGGGTGGGTTGTTGGGGAGGTGCGTGGACCTAACAAGAAAGGTATAGAGGGAATGTTCTCTGCGGAACGCAGATATGGGGTAGGGAGGGAAATATACCTTTGGTGGTGGAGTCTGATTGTAGGTGGCTGTGTGTGCGCACGTGTATGTGTGTGTGTGCGCACGTGTATGTGTGTGTGTATATGGGGGGGTGCTCTATCCTTGTTGCGGTTGGATGGATGGGGATGGGGTTCAAGGGTGAAGGGGCTGGAATTAGAGGAGCTGTGCTGGAGGGCATTATTGATCACATGGGAGGGGATATTGTGATCCTTGAAATTTCTCAAGAGTACCAACTCAACAGATACTCCTTGAATCTATTCTTACAAGTTGTCATGTATTTATCATGACAATAAGATCCAACAAACATTTTTTTCCAGCAATATTCAAGTTCCACACTTTCAAGTGCATAGTTTATGACTGACTTTCACTACTCTCAAATGATTACCACCATTCCCTGTGGCCGAGTTCACAGTTAGCTAATACAAAGCAAACTCAGCTTCAGATTTAGGTAGTCTGCAATGGAGTAAGCACAGAGCTGCTATTATAGGTCATGATAAAGCAAACTCTAGTTATTACTAGATAGCTTTTATTTAAATACTCATTCATGTAATATTATTTCAGAGGCTGCTATCAATGGAAACACAGCAATGGGTAGTCTGCACTGTTCTAAACATAGCATGCAGCATTTCTAGCACAGCTTCAAACGAGTGTAAAACATTGGAGCTACAACTAAATGAAGAAGTTCCAAGATTATCCATTCTAACTGAATAGGCACATCGGCCAGCTAGGCATGGGAGTTTGGGACATTTTTACAATGAGTAATTCATGCAATTTTGTTGTTCCAACATAAAGTCTTAGATGCGTTAAAATATCCTGGGGTTGGGGAGTAGGCCTATCTTAAAGACTGGAGGAGAAAGTGAGGACTGCAGATGCTGGAGATCAGAGCTGAAAATGTGTTGCTGGAAAAGCACAGGTCAGGCAACATCCAAGGAACAGGAGAATCAACGTTTCAGGCATCAGCCCTTCTTCAGGAAAGAAGGGCTGAAGAAGGGCTGATGCCTGAAACGTCGATTCTCCTGTTCCTTGGATGCTGCCTGACCTATCTTAAAGACTGTCTTCTGTCCAGGAATCCACATGTTAAAGGTCATGAATAATGGTTTAGCTTCATTTCAATGTCTGGGCAGGTCAAGCTGTATACATCCCTCCTCCAAGCATAGGCCTGGAAATTCTGGACAATGTTTAGGGGAATCTGGAACCTGAGTCCCCAGCCTTTTTCTCCTGAATTTTGTACCCATGTAACTGTCCTCCTTTTCACTAACTAGGGGCAGAACTGTAGAAGATTTATGAATAAGAACTAATATGGCATAACCACATATGAAGATCTTCAAAATGGAATAACATCTGTGTCATCATCCTTTCCACTCTCAGAGGTTAACTGGCTAACATCCTGACTTACCTTCTAAAAATTCTATCTCAGCATCTTCAGTCTGAACACACACACTGTTGAACATCATGGTAGGCCCATCACTCCTCTTGACTGTATTGGTAGACAGGCTGTGCAGAATACTTGTCTTTCCTGCACCATCAAGACCAACGACAAGAACTTGCTTTATGCTTTCCTCATCCTTTAAAACCAAGTTTAATAATTAGGACAAACATGGTCTGTTGCAATGTTTTCAAGAAATGGTAAACCAACATAGAGAAATGTTCTATACATATCAGAAGAACAAGATGAATGCATTAGAAAAAATCCACTGCAGTCTGTATCGAGGTCAGATTGAACGTTTGTCTAGGTGGGCAACCAACTATAGACTGATGTTAAGGTTAACATTCTATTCAAAAGCTTTAGCAAACAAGTATGAACGCTAATAAAGTCACATGGAATTAAACACTCAGAACAGAATTCAATATGCGGGTAAATGGACTGACCTGGATGGCCAGAATCATAACTTGAACTGTTCTCAGGTTCCACTGCAGAGTAAATGGTCACACCGTCCTTGGCCTGACCAAATAGTGGAAGGTTGTACAGATTTTCCATTAAAGATAGAAATTCTGATCAGTTACCAGGTTGTTAATGTTAGTAATGTTTTTATGATTGCAAGGTCAAATTCTCTACTGCTCCTCAGAGGCTTTGCTACCCTCCCATGAACCTTGAACAATGTCTATAAAATCTTTCCTTCTCAATGATAACAGAACTTACACACTTAATAGTAAGGTCCTCAGGAGTGTTGCTGAACAATGAGACCTTGAAGTGCAGGTTCATGGCTCCTTGGAGTCGCAGGTAGATAGGATAGTGATGATTATGTTTGGTATGCTTTCCTTTATTGGTCAGAGTCTTGAATACAGGAGTTGGGAGTCATGTTGTGGCTGTATCGGACATTGGTGAGGCCACTGTTGGAATGCTGCGTGCAATTCTAGTCTCCTTATCGGAAAGATGTTGTGAAACTTGAAAGGGTTCAGAAAATATTTACAAGGATGTTGAAGGGTTGGAGGATTTGAGCTCTATGGAGAGGTTGAATAGGCTGGGGCTGTTTTCCCTAGAGCGTGGAAGGCTGAGGGGTGACCTTATAGAGGTTTACAAAATCATGAGGGGCATGGACAGGATAAGTAGACAAAGGCTTTTCCCTGGGTTGGGGGAGTCCAGAACTATAGGACATAGGTTTAGGGTGGGAGGGGAAAGATATAAAAGAGACATAAGTGGGCAACGTTTTCATGCAGAGTGTGGTACGTGCATGGAATGAGTTGCCAGAGGAAGTGGAGAAGCCTGGTACAATTGCAACATTTAAAAGGTATCTGGATGGGTATGTGAATAGGAGGGGTTTGGGGGGATATGGGCAGGTAGGATTGGGATATCTGGTCGGCATGGACTAGTTGGACCAAAGGGTCTGTGTTCGTGCTATACATCTCTATGATTCAATGTTCCCAGTTCTGAATCACAGTATTACAGAACTGTGTTTGGGCAGAAGGCACACAGGCCCATTGTTCCAGCTCTCTGAATGAGCTTTATGACTCAGTACCATTCTTCTGGCTTTTCCTCACTATCCTGAACAGCGCTTTAAATCATCATCCAAAACTCTGTTGAAAGTCTCATTGAACCAGCCTCAACCAGTTTCTGACAGTCCATTCCAGATCCTAGACTCATAGAATAGATTCATAGAATCCCTACAGTGTGGAAACAGGCCCTTTAGCCCAAAAGGTTCACACTGACCCTCTGAAGAGTAACACACATAGACCCATTCCCCTACCCTATTTATCCTATATTTACCCCTGACACCTAACCTACACATCCCTGAACACTACAGGCAATTTAGCATCGCAAATCTACCTAACCTCCACAGCGTTGGATTGTGGGAGGTAAGCGGAGCACCCGGAGGAAACCCACACAGACACTGGGAGAATGTGCAAACACCACACAAACAATCGCCGGTGGGAATCGAACCCGGGTCCCTGGCACTGTGAGGTAGCAGTGCTAACCACTGAGCCACTATGCCCTCCCAAACTATTCTATCCTAACTATTTACTGTGAAAGAAGTTTTTCTCGCTTCACACTTGCCTCTTTTGTAAACTCATGATGTGGAGATGCCAGTGTTGGATTGGGGTGGACAAAAGTTATAAATTACACAACACCAGGGTATAGTGCAAAAGTTTTATCTGGAAGTCCAAGCTTTCGGAGCAGTGGTCCTTCGTCAGGTAGCTAGAATCGTGACGCCACTCGTCCTCACTAGCTACCTGATAAAGGAGCAGTGGTCTGAAAGCTTGTACTTCCAAACAAACCCCATTGGACTATAACCTGGCGCTTGCGAAGTTTAACTTTGTAAACTAAGTTATTGCTGTGTTCTTTTTCAATCTTTTAAGAGACAATAGTTTCTTCCTATCTACTCAAACCAGGCTTCTCATGATTTTGAAAACTTATATCAAATCTGCTTTCATGCCTTTCTTTCCAAAAAAAACGGTTGCAACTTCTCCAATCTGCCTTCATAACCAAAGTTTTGAATTTAACATTCAGTTTGAGTGGGAGAAACTTGGGTTGGAAACAAAGGTGTTAAACATAAAGATAAGTATAAAGGAATAAGGGCAACATCAGCTGGAGTGGATTCAGAAATGAATTTAGCAGCAAAGACAGTTGAGGGAAAATGGCAAACATTCAGAAATTAGTTCATGGCTCTCTGCAAAGACATACCCCAGTAAGAAAGGACTCGAGCAAGGTACAAGCAAACCATGTTTAATCAGGGAAGTCAAGAATTGTATGAAATTAAAAGAAAAAAAAAGACAATATCATAAAGATTAATGGTGAGCCAGAGGATTGGGAAAGTTTTAAAAACCAACAAAAGATAACCTCAAAATAATAAAGATGATAACATTTGAGGGTTAAATTTGCAAGTAACATGAGGATGAACACCAAGAGTTTCTTTAAATATATAAAAAGAGCGAGGTCAAAGTGAACCTAGGCCCTCCAGAGAACGAGGCTAGGGAAACAATAGTGGGGATCCAGGAATAGCAGGGAAGTTGAATAAATACTTTGCTTCAGCTTTTGCAGTAGAAGACAGGTGGCATTCCAAATTAATTAATAATCAAAAGGCATAAGGAGAAGAGGAGGTAAATACAATAATTGTCACCAGAAAAAAGTGCTAGAGAAACTAAAAGAGGTAAAGACTGACAATTTCCCTGGATCTGATAGAATGCATTGCAGAATATTACAGAGCTAATGGATGACAGGTAATAATCTTCTAAGAATCCTTAGATTCTGGAAAAGTCCAGAAGATTGGCAAAAACTCTGAATACAACACCTTAATATAAAAGAAAAGTCAAAACTGAAGGCCAGTTAGCTTTTTGGGAAATTGTTAGAGCCTATTATAAAGGATGTTATAACAGAGCACTTAAAAATACATAATATGATCAAGCACAATCAGCATTAATGCACAAAAAGGAAATGTTCTAGAATGCCTAAAAACAGAAATAAAGACAGTAGATAAATGCGAAGCAGTGGATGCAATACATTTGGATTTTTATGAGGCATTTAATAAAGTATCGTGTGTTAATCTACTTAAGAGTCGATGGTGTTGGAGATAATATATTAGCATGTTTAATGATTTGGTTAACTAATAGAAGACAGAGTCAGGGTAAGGGGTCCGGAGGGTGCATTTTCAGGTTGGCAACCCGTCAACTAGTGGAATGCCACAGGATCAGCATTTGGGCCCACAATTATTTACAATATATATTAGTGACTTGGATGAGGAAAGCGAATGTACTATGGCCAAGTTCGTGGATGACATAAAAACTGGTAGGAAGGCAAGTGGTGAGGTTGATACAGAGGGATACAGACAGATTAATTAAATGAGCAAAAACTTGGCAGATGGAAGGTTAGACACTGGCAGGAAGAAGAGGAGCTGAATATTATTTAAGTGGATAAAGACTGCAGAAAGTTATAGCACAGAGTGTGATTTGGGGTCCTTGCGCATAAATCATACAAACCAGCATAAAGTTTCAGTAAGTAATGGGGAAGGCAAATGTTCCATTTGCCTTCATTTCCAAGCAAATGGAGTAAAAAAAAGGTAAGCCTTGGTAAACTATACAAGACATCAGTCAGATCATTCCAAAAAACTGTGAACATTTTAAGGCCCTTTATCGAAGCAGGGTTAGGGTTAGTGAAGATTATGTCTGCAGGAAATATCTTTGGTTGCAAATCTTATCAAGTCGCTTGGATCATTTGGAGCAGCAGTTAGAAGCAATGAGGATTTTACAGGAGATAGGGGTGTGACTGATGGCAGTTATGGGAAGAGGGGAAAAGATGCAGATACAGTCAGGTAGATGGGTATTGCCAGGAGGGGTAGGCAGGTAGTGCAGGAGTCTTCTGTGGCTATCCCCATCTCAAAAAAGTATGCTGATTTGGAAAATATAGGGGGTGATGGACTCTCAGGGAAATGTAGTACCAACAGCCAAGTTTCTGGTATCGAGACTGGTTTAAATGTATTGAGGGGTATGTCAGGCTCCAAGTGATCGATTGTCATAGCGGATGCTATGAGGAGGATAGAAAGGGGGGGTGCATTACTGCTGCAGTTCAGGAGGATATTCCTGGGAATACATCTTGTGGATTTATTTGGGTGGAACTTAGAAATAAGCAAGGGATGATCACCTGATTGGGATTGTATTACAGACCCCCTAATAGTCAATGGTACATTGAGAAACAATTTGTAAGGAGTTTTCAGTTATCTATAAGAATAATAGGGTGGTTATGGTAGGGGATTTTAACTTTCCAAACAAAGACTGGGACTGCCATAGTGTTAAAGAGTGTAGATGGAGAGGAATTTGTTAAGTGTGTACAAGAACATTTTCTGATTCACTATGTAAGTGAAGTCAGATCACAGCTCAGCTTCCAGCATGAACTGCAGGACTGCTGCACATTCTGCTTCACAGAAACCTGGCTCAACACATCCATTCCCAACTGCGCACTTCAGGCTGATGGCTTTTCTATCCATCGTATGGACTATACAGTATCTTCGGGTAAGACAAAGGGTGGAGGGGTTTGCTTTTCAATTAACAACTTGTGGTGCATGGACATTGCAACCCTGGGCAGCCATTGCTCCCCAAGCTTTGAATGCCTCACAATCAAATGCCACCTCTTCTATCTACCACAGGAATTTCCCGCTGCTATACTAACTGCTGAGTACATAACACCATGAGCAAAAGGTTGAGGAAGCTCTGGATGTGCTGTACTCCACCACTAACACCCTGGAGACGGAACACCCCGAGGCCCTGTTTATTCTAACTGGCAACTTCAATCAAGCCAATCTAAGGAAGGTGTTGCCCAAGTACCACCAGAACATTACTTGCCCCACCCATTTTAGACCAAACATTAGGGTCCAAACATTTTAGACCACTGCTACACCACTGTGAAAAATGCGTACCGGTCCATCCCCTGCCCTCATTTCAGGAACTCTGACCACAATGCCATGTTTCTTCTCCTGGCTTACAAGCAAAAGCTCAAACAGGAGACCCCCTCGTGGGTACAGGTCCAGTGCTGGTTGGAGGAGGCAGAGGATCAACTCTGGTGCTGTCTGGAATCGGCTGAGTGGGCCGTGTTCAAACAGGCCACAGGTATCTTGGGCGAGTATGCCATCACCATCACAGCCTTCATCAGCAAGTGTGTGGAGGACTGCATACCGAGAAAGGCAATCTGGGTGTTCCCCAACAGGAAACCCTGGATGAAACAGGACATACAGAACCTGCTAAAAGCCAGATTGGAGGTCTACAGATCAGGGGACCCACTCAAATATAAGAAATTCAAGTATGACCTTTGCAGAGTCATTAAGACAGCCAAGGTCCAATACCGATCCAAACAAGAGACCCAGACAGACATCCGGCAACTATGGCAAGGAGTCAATTACATCATAGGTTCTAAAAAGAGAGAGTGCAAGATTGCAGTCTATGACACATCCCTTCCAGATCGTTTCAACGCCATCTATGCTCGCTTTGAGCAGAATTTCAGGGGAGGGGTAATACCTATTTTGACAAGTCCTGATAGACCTATCCCAACAGTCACTGCATCAGAGGTCAGATCAGTTTTCCTTCGTGTGAATCCAAGCAAAGTGATGGGACCAGATGGAGTACCAAGCCGTGCACTCAGAGCATGTGCAGATCAATTGGCAAAGGTCTTCTCGGACATCTTCAACCTATCCCTGCAGCAGGCCACTGTCCCTGCCTGTTTTAAGAGGACCAACATCAAGCCTGTGTCTAAGAAGGCTCATGCAGCATGTCCCAATGACTACCGCCCAGTGGCCCTAACGTGCTTTGAAAGGCTGGCATAAATCAACTCCAGCCTCCTCCACTACTCTCAACCCACTCCAATTTACCTATCGGATCAACAGATCCACGTCAGATGCCATATCACTTGCCCTTCACTCCTCCCTAGACCATCTTGACACCAAGAACAGCGACA
Organism: Chiloscyllium punctatum; assembly: GCF_047496795.1. Taxonomy (NCBI): domain Eukaryota; kingdom Metazoa; phylum Chordata; class Chondrichthyes; order Orectolobiformes; family Hemiscylliidae; genus Chiloscyllium; species Chiloscyllium punctatum. The sequence goes on from NC_092752.1 coordinate 97,847, forward strand.
TAAGAATCCTACTCATTGACTACAGTTCAGCCTTCAACACTATTATCCCCTTGAGACTGATTACTAAACTCAATGATCTCAGATTAAGCCCCATTCTCTGCAACTGGATCCTCAGTTTCCTGACCCACAAGCCACAATCAGTTAAGATTGGGGACAACATTTCATCCTCACTAACACTCAACACTGAACATCCCAGGGGTGGTACTCAGCCCCCTACTATACTCGCTGTATACCCATGACTGCATCACCAACTACCAGACTAATGCCATTTACAGGTTTGCTGATGACAGCACCATAAATCAGTGGAATCTCAGATGGCAATGAAACAGACTATAGATGTGAGGTGAAAGACCTGTAAAAATGGTGCACTGAGAACAACCTAGTTCTCAATGCCAGCAACACCAAGGAACTCATTATTGACTTTCAGCGGGATGTCATCAACAACAAGCTTTCTTGGACTCTTCACATGGATGCACTGGTTATAAAAGGCCTAACAACATCTCTTTTTTCTCAGGCAGCTGGGAAAATTTGGTATGACGGCGAATACCCTTGCCAACTTTTATAGGTGCGCCATCGAGTGCATTCTGTCTGGATGTATCACTACCTAGTATGGCAACTGTCCCATTCAATATCGGAGAAAGTTACAGAGAGTGGTAAACTCAGCCTGGACAATCACAAAGGTCAACCTCCCATCTATAGAGGAAATCCATCTACCAGGCCCGCTGGCAAGGAAAGGCCACCAGTATTCTCGAAGATCCACCCCACCCTGGCAATGTTTTTCTACAATCTCTACTGTCGGGGAGAAGATACAGAAGCCTGAACACACAACCAGCTGGTTTCAAGACAGTTTCTACTCTACTGTTAGAATATTGAATGGACTCTCAAACTCTTAGCATTTGCCTGTACCTGTGTTTTTGTTTTGCTGCTGTTTACTTATTATTTACTTATCTATGCTATTTAACTATGTGATCTGCCTGTTGCTCGCAAGTCAAAGCTTTTAACTGTACCTCAGCACACATGACAATAAATTCAATTCAAATTCAAATGTACCTACTAGAGAAGGTGCAAAACTTGATCTACTCTAGGAAAATAAGGCAGGACAGGTGACGGAGGTGTCATGGGGAGCACTTTGGGGCCAATGACCATAATTCTATTAGTTTTAAAATAGTGATGGAACAGAATAGACCAGATCTAAAAGTTGAAGTTCTAAATTGGAGGAAGGCCAATTTTGACAGTGTTGGCAAGTATTTTTAAAAGCTGATTGGGGGCAGATGTTCGCAGGTAAGGGACAGCTGGAAAATGGGAAGTATTCAAAAAATGAGATAATGAGAGTTCAGACTCAGTATGTTCCTGTTAGAGTGAAGGGAAAATCTGGCAAGTGTACGGAATGCTGGATAACTAGAGAAATTAAGGTTTTGGTTAAGAAAAAAAAAAGGAGGCATATGCCAGATATAGACAACAGAGATCGAGTGAATCCTGAGAGTATAAAGGCAGTAGGAGTATACTTAAGAGGGAAGTCAGGAGGGCAAAAAGAGGACATGAGATAGCTTTGGCAAAGAGGATTAAGGAGAATTCAAAGGGATTTTATAAATACAATAAGGACAAAAGCGTAACTAGGGAGAGAATAGGGCTCCTCAAAGATCAGAGTTGAGAGCGTGGTGCTGGAAAAGCACAACAGGTCAGGCAACATCTGAGGAACAGGAGAATCAATCTTTCAGGCAAAAGCCCTTCATCAGGAATTAAAGATCAGCAAGGCAGCCTATGTGTGGACCGCAGGAGATAGGGGAGATGTTACACGCGTATTTTGCATCAGTGCTTACTCTGGAGAAGGACATGGAAGATACAGAATGTGGAGAAAATTGATGGTGACATCTTGAAAAATGTCCAGAATTTGGAAGTGGTGGTGCTGGATGTCTTGAAATGCATAAAAGTGGGTAAATCCCTAGGACATAATCTGGTGTACCCTAGAACTCTGTGGGAAGCTGGGGAAGTGATTGCTGGACGCCTTGCTGAGACATTTGTATCATCGATAGTCACAGGACGAGGTGCCGGAAGACTGGAGGTTGGCGAACATAGTGCCACTGTTGAAGAAAGGTGGTAAGGAAAAGCCAGGGAACTATAGACCAGTAAGCCTGATATCGGTGGTGGACAGGATGTACATGTATTTGGAAAGGCAAGGACTGATTAGGGATAGTCAACATGGCTTTGTACGTGGGAAATCATGCCTCATGAACTTGACTCAGTTTTCTGAACAAGTAACAAAGAGGAATGATGAGGGCAGTGTGGTAGAAGTGATCTACATGGACTTCAATAAGGCGCTTGACAAGGCTCAGCACCACTAATCCAGTATTTGGTTTTCAGCATCTGCAGTTATTGTTTTTACCCCAAGGCTCCTCATGGGAGACTGGTTAGCAAGGTTAGATCTCTTGAAATACAAGGAGAGCTACCCATTTGGATACAGAACTGGCTCGAAGTTAGAAGAAAGAGGGTGGTGACGGAGCGTTGCTTTTCAGACTGGAGGCCTGTGACCAGTGGTATGCCGCAGAGCTGGGTCCACTGCTTTTCATCATTTATATAATGAATTTGGATGTGAGCATAAGAGGTATAGTTACTAAGTTTTCAGGTCACACCAAAATTGGAGGGGCAGTGGACAGCTCAGAGTATAATGGGATCTTGATCAGATGGGCCCAATTAACTGAGGAGTGGCAGAAGTTTAATTTAGATAAATGTGAAATACTGCATTTGGAAGAGCAAATCAAAGCAGGACTTATACACTTAATGGTAAGGTCCTGGGGAGTATTGCTGAACAAAGAGACCTTGGAGTGCAGGTTCACAGTTCCTTGAAAGTGGAGTCGCAGGTGATGAAAGCATTTGATATGCTTTTCTTTATTGGTCAGAGCACTGAGTATAGGAGTTCAGAGTCATGTTGCAGTATACAGGACATTGGTTAGGCCACTTTTGGAATATTGCATGCAATTCTGGTCTCCTTCATATCGGAGGGATGTTGTGAAATTTGAAAGGATTCAGAGATTTACAAGGATGCTGCCAGGGTTGGAGGATTTGAGCTATAGGGAGAGGCTGAATAGGCTGGTGCTATTTTCCCTGGAGCATTGGAGGCGGAGGGTGACCTTACAGAAGTTTATAAAATCATGAAGGGCATGGATAGGATAAATAGACAAGGTCCTTTCCCTGGGGTAGGGGAAGTCCAGAAATAGAAGGCATAGGTTTAGGGTTAGCAGGGAAAGATTAAAAAAGGGACCAAAAGGGCAACTTTTTCACACAGAAGGTGGTGCACATATGGAATGAGCTGCCAGAGGAAGTGGTGGAGGCTGGTACATTACAGCATTTAAAAGGCATCTGGATGGGTACATGATTAGGAAAAGTTTAGAGGGATATGGGCTAAGTGCTAGCAAACGGGACTGGATAAGGTTAGGATATCTGGTCGGCATGGATGAGTTGGACTGAATGGTCTGTTTCCATGCTCTACATCTCTATGACTCTATATACTAGCATTGGAGGCAATCCAAAGAAGCTTCATTCGGTTGACACTGAGATGGTATCCTCTGGCCTGTGAAGACAGGTTCAGCCCGTACTCATTGGAGTTTAGAAGAGTGAGAGGCCCCTTTATTGGGAACTTGAAAGGTTAGATGCAGAGAGGTTGTTTCCCCTTGTGGAACAGTCTTGGAGCAGAATCGCAGAATTAGGAATGCCCATTTAGGTAGAGATGAGGAGGCAATTTTTCTCGGAGGGTAGATTAGATCACTTACAGTCTGGAAACAGGCCCTTCGGCCCAACAAGTCTACACCGACCCGCCGAAGCACACCCGCCCAGACCCATTCCCCTACACCTAACACTACAGGCAATTTAGCATGGCCAATTCACCTAACCTGCACATTTTTGGACTGTGGGAGGAAACCGGAGCACCCGGAGGAAACCCACGCAGACATGGGGAGAATGTGCAAACTCCACACAGTCAGTCGCCTGAGGCAGGAATTGAACCCGGGTATCTGGCGCTGTGAGGCAGCAGTGCTGAGCACTGTGCCACCGTGCCGCCATAGTGGATCTATGGAATTCTTTATCGTAAAGGAATGTAGCGATTGGGTCATGATGTGTACTCAAGGCTGACAGACAGATTTTTAATTAGTAAAGGAATAAAGAATTATGGGAAAGGCAAAGTAGAATTGAGGATGATCAGATCAGCCATAATCTCACTGAATGGTGGAGAAGATTTGATGGACTGAAAAGCCAGTTTCTGTGCCTACATCGAATGGTCTTATAGAGTCATACAGATGCACAGCATGGAAACAGACACTTCAGTCCAACCTGTGCATGCCGACCAGATATCCCAACCCAATCTAGTCCCACCTGCCAGCACCTGGCCCATATCTCTCCAAACCCCTCCTATTCATATACCCATCCAAATGCCTCTTAAATGTTGCAATTGTACCAGTCTCCACCACTTCCTCTGACAGTTCATTCTATACACGTACCATCCTCTGCGTGAAAAAGTTGCCCATTAGGTCTCTTTTATATCTTTTCCCTCTCACCCTAAACCTATGCCCTCTAGTTCTGGACTCCCCGATCCCAGGGAAAAGATTTTGCCTATTTATCCTATCCATGGCCTTCATCATTTTGTAAACCTCAATAAAGGTCACCCCTCAGCCTCCGACACTCCAGGGAAATCAGCCCCAGCCTGTTCAGCCTCTCCCTATAGCTCAAATCCTCCAACCCTGGCAACATCCTTTTAAGTCTTTTCTGAACCCTTTCAAGTTTCACAACATCTTTCTGACAGGGAGGAGACCAGAACTGCACGCAATATTCCAAGAGTGGCCTAACCAATGTCCTGTACAGCTGCAACATGACCTCCCAACTCCTGTACTCAATACTCTGACTAATAAAGGAAAGCATACCAAATGCCTTCTTCACTATCCTATCTACCTGCGACTCCACTTTCAAGGAGCTATGAACCTGCACTCCAAGGTCTCCTTGTTCAGCAACACTCCCTAGGACCTTACCATTAAGTGTATAAGTCCTGCTAAGATTTGCGTTCCCAAAATGCAGCACCTCACATTTATCTGAATTAAACTCCATCTGCCACTTCTCAGCCCATTGGCCCATCTGGTCAAGATCCTGTTGTGGTTTTATATATTTTGTTAATCATACCGCTGGTTGCTATGTTATATTGAACCTTAAGAATAAAACCTAGTCTTTCAGCAGACACAAATAACTAGCTTCTTCTCCAGTAGCATATCAAGAATCATTTCCTGAAAGTGTTAAGAAGCAAAAGCAACAGAGCACCTATTTCATTTCCTCCCCCAAATTCCCTTACATACCACACACAAATGTTCTATTGTAAGTTGCGCTAAATTGGCTCGTTTGTGCGATCCTAACATAAAAGGCTGATCTGGCCCACTTACAGAGGAAATATTTGAACTGCTTCTTTAATTAATTAAGTCTAATTGCTATTCTAATAGAGACATTGTTAAAATGGTTAAATTGTCAGAATTTAAACTGTCAATTAATTGCAATTAGATTTGTACGAAAACTCTAGATTTTCTTACCCATCAATGACTAGTTTAAGTTCCACCAACTGTCATGGTGAGAATTGAACTCATGCCCCCAGAACATTAGTCTAGCCTCTGGATTACTAGTTCAATGATATTACCTATGCCCCACCATTTTTATGCACTAACACTAGCTAATGAAGAAATAATAGGAACATAAGATAAATTTGCCTATGATTTTGTTAAGTCTTCTTCCTATAAATTGGATGAAACAGATTGACAGAAATAGCCTACAGTGTGTAGTTGGGACAATTTATTGTCAATAGCAAACAAAGAGCAGGCTATTCTGGAATTAGTAATTTTAAATGGACCATAATGAAAGAATCAGTAAAGCAGCTTCTAGGCACCAATGACAACATTATGATTGAATTTCATATTCAGTCTGAAGATGAGAATTTTCATAAGACAAATGACTTATGAACACTGGAGCAGGAGTAACCTGGAAAGACTGCTCCACCTTTCAATACAATCATGACAGATTAAGTGTTCAATGCTTTTACACACCCTATCCCCATAACCCTGTATGTCAGTGGTAATCAGAAATCTATCAATCCCTACCTTATACATATTCAAAGCCTAAATCTGACTGTTCTTGACGGTAGAGAATTCCAAAGGCTCTCAATCCTGTGAATAAAATTATTTTTCTCTCACCTTGGACTTGAATGGCATTTCATTCTTTTTAAATTTGCCCCTGGTTTGCATCAGCCCTGTCTATGCCTTTAAGCATTTTGTGGATTTCAATGAGAATGCCTTTCAATTTTGAAAATTGAAATATAGATAAATATAGAACCAGTTTGCCTGGTCCCACTTAATAGTCCAAAAATGTGGCACTGAAAAAACACAGCAGGTCAGGCAACATCCAATGAGCAGGAAAATCTACATTTCAGGCATAAGCACTCAAAGGACAATCCTGCCACCCAAAAGATAAATCTGTTGCACTTTCGCAATGAAATAAGGAGACCAAACTACACACACAAACTCACAATACCACTACTATATGACAGTGTACAAATAACTCCCAACCAACATCTGTGGATCCTTGCAGTTTTATAGCTCCACCCAAATAGCTTCCACACACTGTTCTGATCAGATGAACTTTTTTACTAATGCACTTATCCTATCCCTTATTAACATAACTCTACCTCTTCTCCTCTGGTATGTCTTTCCAAACAGGCACAACAATGCCACTTCTTCCTCAGACAATTTAGGAAATTCAGCATGTCCAGAGGACATTTACGTTTACAGATGCACCATAGAAAGCATTCTATCCAGGTGCATAACAGTCTGGTACAGCAACTGCTCTACCAAAGTCTATAAGAAATTACAGGCCAATCATGGAAGCCAACCTCCCATCCATGGACCCCATTTACACTTCTCATTGCCGCAGAAAGGCTGCCAACAAAGACCCTTCCAACCCCGGTAGTGCACTCTGCCAACCTCTTCCATCAGGCAGAAGATACAGATGCTTGAACACACATGCACACCAACAGGTTCAGGAACAACTTCTTCCCTGCTGCTTTAGACTGCTGAATGGACCTCTTAACTTTAACGTTTATTTTGCTAATGTTGATCTTGCTTAGTGCACCTTCTGTGCAGTTGTAACTTTATATGCCTTGCTCTAAGCACCTTAATATCTGTATGTTTGCTGTGATCTGACTGTACCTCTCACAAAACTAAGCTTTTCACTGTACTTGGATACATGTGAATACAATATATTAAATCAAACAACCTTGAATATTCAGTCAGTACCCAGTCCTGATCACCACACAGCAATGTTCCTGTAGGTGAAATTAGATCATACATATGCACCTCTGTGCCTTTAGATTGCTAGCTTGTTATGAATTCTGTGTACATTCACATATTGCCTTATCTTCGTCCTTTCAACATAATTCTTTTCAAAGCCTACTTGATGCTCTTTTTGTTTCTCCTACCTTATAGTTTCCCTTGCACCTTTTTGCTTTCCTGTTACCAACTTCAATTCCTTCCAATTTGGTTTAGCTCTCAGTTTCCTATTCCCCTGACAAGGATACAGCAAAAGCACTCCAACAGATAGTCTGAGTCACATAACCCTAAAGTTTCGAAAATTCTCGAATGGCAAAAGGGAGCAAATAAGTTAAAACAATCAGAATCACTAGGTAGAGAACTAGTACAATTATTACAATTAAAGTTGGACAAGTCCCTGGGACCAGACGGTTGGCATCCAAAGATGTCAAAAGACGTGACTGCTGAGTTAGTAAATACATTGGTTGTGATGTTCAAACACTCCTTAGATTCTGAGATAGAAGATTATAAAATCTCAAATGCTACACAGTTCTATTCAAAAAGAGGAGACAGAAAGCAGGAAACTATTGGCAGTTAACCCAACATCCGATAATGGGAAAATGCTACAATCCGTTACTGGTGTAATAAATAACAATCCACTTAGAAAATCATAGTAGTCAGGCAGAGTCAAAATGGTTTATGAAAGGAAAATTTTGTTTAACTACTTTGGTAGAACTCAGTGATAGCAACAAACAGGATAGATAAAGAGCAACTGACAGGTGTGATGCTCTTAAATTTTCAAAAGGCACTCAATAAAATGTCACATTCAAGTCCACTTCACAAAATAAGAACTCATGATGTCTGTGGTAACTTATCAGCAAGTATAGGTAGTCGGTTAGTTACCAGGAAGCTGGTAAATATGTCACTTTTGGTTTGGGAAACTATAGAATCCCTGTAGACTGGAAGCAGGCTATGTGGCCCATCAAGTCCACACTGCCCATCCAAAATGGCATCACACCCTAATGAAATAGCTGGTTTACAGGTAAGAGTGCTGCCTACTGTGGTTGAAAAGCCAGTGGAAACTCAGGTAACTGAACAATCGCAGGACACATATCCTGGGATTTTTCATGGCTGTGTGGTAACAAGGTCACAAAGTCACCAGTTGAAGCAGGAGAGATCAAAGAGTACAGATAAGAAAGTTGAAGTGCAATTCGTAGAGACCCTGGTTTGATCAGATGGTGGAGCAGGGGCAGACAGATGACACAGCAGGCACCTTTAGTTCAGATAAAATAACTGAGTTACAGCAGAAAGATGAAAATTTAAAGCAATTGTATCAAAAGGCATACACAGAAAAAGAATCTGAATATATCCCTGAATGTTATTATCTTAAAAATATGTCTTAATGAGGAAATGGAGACCATCACATATTCAGGCAGATAAGAAATGGGCAAAAATTCATCAAGTCGTACTGCAAGTTAACATAGGTTGCGGGTACTGCATGAGCCACAAGGGGGTCCAGTTAGGAGTGAGAAAAGCTCAAGCTAAAATACATAAACATTCTTAATGGCCTGGACTGCACAGGGATGTAGTTGAATTTTGCCAGACATTTCATACATGTCAGGAAACTGAAAAACTATAGCCAGTAATAAATCCTGCACCTTTAATAGCTATTCATACATTTGAGGAAGCTTTTACAACAGTCTTAATTGACTGCGTAGGACCCCTACCTAAAACAAAAAGTGGGAATCAGTTTTTTTTAAAAAACAATTATCGATGTGTCCACTAGAATTCCAGAGGCTGTTCCATTATATAATATCACAGCTAAGTAGGATTGAAGAGGAGTTATCAAATTTTTCACTTGATACGGACTAACATGGAGATACAATCAGATCAATGGTCAAACCTTACATCAAATTTATTCAAGGAAGTTATGGACAGCTTAGGAATAAAACAATTCAAACCTACTGCTTACCATCCAGAGTTGCAGGGAGCACTAGAAAGGTGACATCAGACATTAAAAACCACATTGAGGGCTTATTGTCAAGACTATCCAGATGATTGGGATAAAGGAATTTCGTTGATGCTTTTTGCAATCAGAGATGCACCAAATGAATTGACCAAATTCAGTCCATTTGAATTAGTTTTGGGAATGAAGTGAGGCCCACTAAAGTTGATTAAGGAGAAATTGTTAAGTCAAAATTCAGAGACTACATATTTGGATTGTGTATCAAATTTTAAGTAACAATTAAACAGAGCGAGGGATTTGGCTCAACAGCACTGAAAAGTATCACAGCATACAATGAAACAGGAAGGAGACAAGAAACCAAAGACTTACAATTTTGCTCTTACTATTACTTCCAGTGATAGGTGAACCTTTAAAAGCAAGGTTTAGTGGACCTTATTAAGTCGAAAGGAAATTGAGCAAGGTGAACTATTTGATAAGGACTCCAGTCAGAAAGAAATCTCACAGTGCATGTCATGTGAATATGTTCAAAAGGTATTTTGACAGGGAAGGAAAGTCAAAAGAGACTATGTTATTGATTACAAGACAGAGGGAAGAACCAAATTCAGAGGATTCTGAATTGTACATTCCTCAAATTAAATTGGACAATGAGAAAGTTGTCAAAAATTGGGATAAATTATTGAACTACCTTCTAGAGGAAAATCAAAATGACCAGAAAGAATTATTACTATCATATGGGGAGATATGTGGAAATTAGCTGGTAAGTACTAACCTAATTATGCATGTAGAAATAGGAGATGCTGTTCCAATTAAGCAACCTCCTTTTAAGCATAGCCCTCTAAAGTTGGCACAGGTTCAAAAGGAGATTGAATGCATGCTCCAGGATGACATAATTGAAGTAAGTTACAGTGACTGGAGCTCACCCATTGTCATGGTGCCAAAACCAGATCGTACCCAATGGCTATGTGTGGACTATCGCAAAGTCAATGAAGTTACAAAGATTGATGCATATCTGATTCTGCATTTGGAAGACTGCATTGAAAAGGTGGGACAAGCAATTTATATTTCTAAGTTGGACTTGCTCAGAAGATACTGGCAGGTTCCTTTGTCAAAAAGAGCAAAGGCAATTTTGGCTTTCATAACGTCGAATGGACCATATCAGTTTAAAGTCATGCCATTTGCTATGAAAAATGCGCCAGCTACATTTCAGAGACTAACCAATAAGGTCACTGCCGGACTGCCCAATTGTGTCACATACATAGGTGACCAGGTGATTTTTAGTCACACATGGAAGGAACATTTGCAATATTTATCAGACTTGTCTGATTGACTTTGAAAAACAGGCTTGGTGATAAATCTGGCTAAAATTGAATTTGCCAAAGCCCAAGTCACCTTCCTGGGCCATGTTATTGGACATGGACAAATGGCTCCACAGATGGCAAAAACAAAAGTAATTGGACAGTTTCCCATCCCATCAACAAAACAGCAGTTCTGGGATTCCTGGGATTGAGTAGATGCCATTGAGAATTCATACCAGATTTTAGCAGTGTGGTGTGCTCCACTCACTGAGTTGCTAAAGAAAGGCAAGAATTTTCAGCAGACAGCAAACTGTCAGAAGGCATTTGACAGCCTGAAAGCTGTGTTAACCACTGCCCCAGTGTTAGCCACATCTAATTATGCAAAGCCATTCAAGGTGGCTATCGATGCAAGTGATGTGGATGTCATTGTTGTGCTCTTGCAGGAAAACGGTAAGATAGAAAGACCTATCAAGTATTTCTCCAGGAAATTCATCAGTAAATACATTCAATTGTTGAGAAGGAGACTTTGAGCGTGGTGTTGGCATTATAACATTTCAATTTTTATGTTACCTGTAACATATCTGAGCCAATCATGTACACTGACCGTAACCCATTGACGTTTGTGGCGAAATTTAAGGACAAAAATGTCAGACTGTATACATAGAGCTTGTTGTTACAGTCACTCCATTTGTAAATTGTGCACGTGGCAGGTCAAGAAAACTTGATTGCCAATACTTTGCCGAGACTTGAATGAGAATCGGAAACGTTCAGTGGCAAGAGTAAAACAGACAAACAGAATGTAGTAGTGCATATTTGCATGTTTACTATCAATGTAAAGTATATGTGTGGTGTAGAGTACTAACAGTTTAAGATTAAGGGTTTTAAAATGAAGCCATCTTTGGATATTGATGGTTCATTTCCTTTACAAAGGGGAAGGTGTGACAATGCTCTGCTCCTTTAACGACACATCTGGATAGTAGTAACAGGATAGGTCAGAGTCAGCATGGATTCAGAGTTTGATAGATTCGGGATCAGTTCCTGCGGATTGGAGGGTGGCTAATGTTGTACCACTTTTTAAGAAAGGTCGGAGAGAGAAAGCAGGAAATTATAGACCTCAGTGGTGGGAAAGATGCTGGAGTCTATTATAAAGGATGAAATTACGACACATCTGGATAGTAGTAACAGGATAGGTCAGAGTCAGCATGGATTTATGAAGGGGAAATCATGCTTGACTAATCTTCTGGAATTTTTTGAGGATGTAACTCTGAAGATGGACGAGGAGATCCAGTAGATGTAGTGTACCTGGACTTCCAGAAAGCTTTTGATAAAGTCCCACATAGGAGGTTAGTGAGCAAAATTAGGGCGCATGGTATTGGGGGCAAGTACTAACTTGGATTGAAAGTTGGTTGGCTGACAGGAAACAAAGAGGAGTGATAAACAGGTCCATTTTGGAATGGCAGGCAGTGACCAGTGGGGTACCGCAGGGATCAGTGCTGGGATCGCAGCTTTTTACAATATATATTAATGATATAGAAGATGGTATTAGTAATAACATTAGCAAATTTGCTGATGATACTAAGCTGGGTGGCAGGGTGAAATGTGAGAAGGATGTTAGGAGATTACAGGGTGACCTGGACAGGTTAGGTGAGTAGTCAAATGCATGGCAGATGCAGTTTAATGTGGATAAATGTATGGTTATCCACTTTGGTGGCAAGAACAGGAAGGCAGATTACTACCTAAATGGAATCAATTTAGGTAAAGGGGCAGTACAAAGAGATCTGGGTGTTCTTGTACACCAGTCAATGAGGGTAAACATGCAGGTACAGCAGGTAGTGAAGGCAGCTAATAGCATGCTGGCCTTCATAACAAGAGGGATTGAGTATAGAAGCAAAGAGGTTCTTCTGCAGCTGTACAGGGCCATGGTGAGACCACACCTGGGAGTACTGTATGCAGTTCTGGTCTCCAAATTTGAGGAAAGACATTCTGGCTATTGAGGGAGTGCAATGTAGATTCACGAGGTCAATTCCTGGAATGGCAGGACTACCTTCTGAAAGACTGGAGCGACTGGGCTTGTATACTCTTGAGTTTAGAAGACTGAGAGGGGATCTGATTGAGACATATAAGATTATTAAAGGATTGGACACTCTGGCAGCAGGAAACATGTTTCCGCTGATGGGTGAGTGCCGAATCAGAGGACACAGCTTAAAAATACAGGGTAGACCGTTTAGGACAGAGATGAGGAGAAACCTCTTCACCCAGAGAGTGGTGGCTGTGTGGAATGCTCTGCCCCAGAGGGCAGTGGAGGCCCAGTCACTGGATTCATTTAAGAAAGAGTTGGATAGAGCTCTCAAGGATAGTGAAATCAAGGGTTATGGAGATAAGGCAGGAACAGGATACTGATTAAGGATGATCAGCCATGAACATATTGAATGGTGGTGCAGGCACGAAGAGCAGAATGGCCTACTCCTGCATCTATTGTCTATTGTCGATAACAAGGTCATGCTGTCCTTGGTCTGTTTTTCAGAGAGGTCATAAAAAACAGACTCCGAAAAGTCTAAGTTGAAGGGTTTTAGGGCCAATTTGATTATAAATAACAGATACTGCCTCAGGCAGAAAGCTTTCAAGTTAAGAAAACACTTGTACAATGAAAGCAGTGTGCCCTGTTCTCCTAGCTCAGCTCTTCTCTGGTTTGGTTTTTGGTAGTTGTGTTTTGAAGCTACTGAGCCCAAAGCAGGTCCACGATGGTATCTGACTGTGTGGAGTTTGCACATTCTCCCCGTGTCTGCGTGGGTTTCCTCCGGGTGCTCCGGTTTCCTCCCACTGTCCAAAAATGTGCAGGTTAGGTGAATTGGACATGCTAAATTGCCCGTAGAGTTAGGTAAGGGGAATGGGTCTGGGTGGGTCGCGCTTCCAGGTCGGTGTTGGGCCGAAGGGCCTGTTTCCACACTAAGTAATTAATCTAATCTAATCTAATCTAACCGAATAACGTTAACCTATCCGAAAACCCAACAGATCATCCCACCTTAATGATGCTATTCCATACTTGCAACAGTCCTTACAAACACCTCTTGGCACAAAAGGTAAAATCAAACACCTGGCCTGGTCCATAACACTTCCCATTAGATAATTCTCTATCCACACCAAAACACTACAATACTATAACACCATAGGCTCTTATCTTATGACTTAGTCTTTTGTTAATCTATTGAAAAACATATAGATTTTCATAGATTAATTAAGACCTCCATGGTCATGAGAGGGAAAATGAAAGTTTTACTATCTGGACTAGTGGAGGAGAAATCTCCAGGAAATTATAGTCTACTTATGGATGGTTCCCACAGAAGCAAGTTCTGGAAAATTGATGAATATCATGAGAGAATTTGTCGGGGAAGAAAGAAGTAAACCTAAGTGTTACAATCCACATCGGAAAACACATGGACTCTCGAGCCCAACCACTCCTGGGGACTCCACAGACATTAATGAATTAAATCAAAGTATGCAGTTCTCAATTTACCTATGTAATGGATTCAGGTTAACACAAAGCACTGACCAGTTACAGAGCAGCTTCAACAGAGAACTCAGACTTACCAAGAATTGTTTATTCCAAATAAATAAATTCAAGCCACAGGTAAACAAAACTATGAACTATCAACATATAACTCACCCAGTTGAAACTCTAACCCAATTTTAAACAGACACAGTCAAACAAAAACATTGTTATGGGTGGAGAGAAAAACAAACTGGGGAAATGTACTTCAATAGCACCACACCAGAGGGCTCAATGGGATTTTTAGAATCATAGAACTCCTACAGTTTAGAAAAAGAGGCCATTCGGCCCACAGAATCCACACCAACCCTCTGAAGAGCATCCCAGCCAGACCCGGCCCCAACCCTATTCCCATAATCCTGCATTTCTCACAGCTAGTCCACTAAGACTGCACATCCCTGGACACTATGGACAATTTAACAAAGCTAATCCACCTAAACTACACCTCTTTTGAGCTTTGACAGGAAACTTGGGCACCCAGAGGAAACCCACACAGACACAGGGAGAATTTGCAAACTCACCACAGACACCTCACGCTGGAATCAAACCTGGGTGCCTGGCACTGACAGACAGCAGTGTTATGTACTGATGCACCATGCCACCTTGTTTCCCAAGACCACATGTTCTGCGATCTCCTTTCTCCCGTTTCTTTCACAATCTTCTTACAGGGCAATTGGTACACTAATGACAAAATCTCTTAGCTCATGGTTAAAGGTAATAGCTTACAGCAACTGATGGGAGAAAATCACTGGTTTGCTCCAGGTACTTTTACTGCAAAGAAAGAGACAGAACCATCTTTTCCAGCAGTCCAGAAGTTTCACGTTCTGTTGTAAACACACATTGGCTCCTGGGTAGGTGATCAATCAGAAAGCTGCCATCAGGTTAATTGCTCCAACATTCTCAAGTGGTCACATTTGAACAAACCAATCAGCAGCTTTGTAACGTGTCATTCTGCATGCACCATCTGGCACCACGATGCCTTATCTTTCTTTCCCCACTACTTGAACAAAGCAGCAGTGTAATCACAACTGTCAATGAATTCCAGAAACCTATTTTTAAAACTTAACAAGTTTCCATGATCTTTAGAAAATAGCTCTTCCATTTTTATCCACAATCAAACTAAAGGAAAATAGAAAGATATGATTTTTACGTAGGTAGAGATAATACATACCGATGGGAGACTGACAGCCCTTGACGGGAAGGCCACGTTTGACCAAATGAGGCATCAAGGAGCCCCAGTACTTTGCATCAGTATTTACTGTGGAAAGGATATGGAAGATATAGACTGCAGGGAAATAGATGGTGACACCTTGCAAAATGTCCAAATTACAGAGGAGGAAGTGCTGGTTGTCTTGAAACGCATAAAGGTGGATAAATCCCCAGGACCTGATCAGATGTACCCTATAACACTGTGGGAAGCTAAAGAAGTGATTGCTAGGCCTCTTGTTGAGATATTTGTATCATCGATAGTCACAGGTGAGGTGCCAGAAGACTGGAGGTTGGCTAACGTGGTGCCACTGTTTAAGAAGGGTGGTAAGGACAAGCCAGGGAACTATAGACCAGTGAGTCTGACATCAGTGGTGAGCAAGTTGTTGGAGGGAATCCTGAGGGACAGGATGTATATGTATTTGGAAAGGCAAGGACTGATTAGGGATAGTCAACATGGTTTAGTGTGTGGGAAATCATGTCTCACAAACTTGATTGAGTTCTTTGAAGAAGTAACAAAGAGGATTGGTGAGGGCAGAGCAGATGTGATCTATATGGACTTCAGTAAGGCATTTGATAAGGTTCTCCATGGGAGACTGATTAGCAAGGTTAGATCTCACAGAATACAGGGAGAACTAGCCATTTGGATATAGAACTGGCTCAAAGGTAGAAGACAGAGGGTGGTGGTGGAGGGTTGTTTTCAGACTGGAGGCCTGTGACCAGTGGAGTGCCACAAGGATCGGTGCTGGGTCCTCTACTTTTTGTCATTTACATAAATGATTTTGATGCAAGCATAAGAGGTACAGTAAGTAAGTTTGCAGATGACACCAAAATTGGAGGTGTAGTGGACAGCGAAGAAGGTTACCTCAGATTACAACAGGATCTTGACCAGATGGGCCAATGAGCAAAGAAGTAACAGATGGAGTTTAATTCAGATAAATGCGAGGTGCTGCATTTTGGGAAAGCAAATCTTAGCAGGATTTATACACTTAATGGTAAGGTCCTAGGGAGTATTGCTTAACAAAGTGACCTTGGAGTACAGGATCATAGCTCCTTGAAAGTGGAGTTGCAGGTAGATAGGATAGTGAAGGAGGCGTTTGGTATGCTTTCCTTTATTGGTCAGAGTATTGAGTACAGGAGTTGGGACGTCATGTTACGGCTGTACAGGTTATTGGTTAGGCCACTGTTGGAATATTGTGTGCAATTCTGATCTCCTTCCTATCAGAAAGATGTGAAACTTGAAAGGGTTCAGAAAAGATTTACAAGGATGTTGCCAGCGTTGGAGGATTTGAGCTATCGGGAGAGGCTGAACAGACTGGGGCTGTTTTCCGTGGAGCATCGGAGGCTGAGGGGTGACCTTATAGAGGTTTACAAAATTATGAGGGGCATGGATAGCATAAATAGGCAAAGTCTTTTCCCTGGGTTCGGGGAGTCCAGAACTAGAGGGCATAGGTTTAGGGTGAGAGGGGAAGATATAAAAGAGACCTCAGGGGCAATGTTTTCACACAGAGGGTGGTACGGGTATGGAATGAGCTACCAGAGGAAGTGGTGGAGACTGGTACAATTGCAACATTTAAGAAGCATTTGGATGGGTATATGAATAGGAAGGGTTTGGAGGGATATGGGCCGGGTGATGGCAGGTCGGACTAGATTGGGTTGGGATATCTGGTCGGCATGGATGGGTTGGATCGAAGTATCTGTTTCCATGCTGTACATCTCTATGACTCTAACTATGAAACTGAAATCAATGGGAATCAGGGGAAAACAGTGTACTGGTTAAAATCGTATCTGGCATATAGGAAGATGGTTGTGGTTGCTGGAGATGTAGAGTCATAGATTTGGAGGCACTTTATACAGCACTGTAACAGTGTCTTCGGTCCAATTTGTCCATGCCGACCAGATATCCTAAATTAATCTTGTCCCATTTGCCAACATTTGGCCCATATCCTCTTCCTATTCATGTACCTGTCTAGATGCCTTTTCAATGTTCTAATTAGACCAGACTCCACCATTTTCTCTGACAATTCATTCCATACATATCCCACCCTCTGCATGAAAATGTTGCCTCTTAGGTCCCTTTTAAATCTTTCCACTCTCACCTTCAACCTATGCCCTCTAGTTTTGGGCTCTCCTACCCTGGGGAAAAGACCTTGAATGTTCACCCTATCCATGACTCTCATGATTTCATAAACCTTAATAAGGCCACCCCACAGCCTTTGATGCTCCAGGGAAAATAGCCCCAGCCTATTCAGCCTCTCTCAGTAGCTTAAACCCTCTAACCCTGTAAAGGAAAATCGACGTTTTGGGCAAAAGCCCTTCATCAGGAATAGAGGCAGAGTGCCTGAAGGGTGAAGAGATAATCTCTCCACCCTGCAGGCACTCTGCCTTTATTCCTGATGAAGGACTTTTGCCCAAAACGTCGATTTTCCTGCTCCTCAGATGCTGCCTGAACTGCTGCGCTTTTCCAGCACCACTCTAATCTAGAATCTGGTTTCCAGCATCTGCAGTCATTGTTTTTAGCTAACATCCCTGTAAACCCTTCCTGACCCCTTTCAAGTTTAACAATATCTTTCCTAAAGCAGGCAGACCAGAACTGAATGCAGTATTTCCAAAATGGCCTGACCAATGTCCTGTCCAGCCACACACGATCTCCCAACTCCTATACTCAATGCACTGACCAATAAAGGAAACTGTACCAAATGCCTTCTTCACTACCCTGTCTACCTGCAAATCCACTTTCAAGAAACTATGAACCTGTACACCAACGTCTCTTTGTTCAGCAACACTCCCCAGGTCTTTATCATTCAAGTGTATTCGTCCTGGCCTGGATTTGCCTTTCCAAAAAACAACAACTCACGTTTATTTCTTCAGCTCTTCTTCTTCAAGGCCCAAACATCTTCAGCTGCTATATTAGCAACATTATAAAGTCATAGAGATGTACAGCATGGAAACAGGCCCTTCGGTCCAACCTGTCCATGCCGACCAGATATCCCAACCCAATCTAGTCCCACCTGCCAGCACCCGGCCCATATCCCTCCAAACCCTTCCGATTCATATACCCATCCAAATGCCTCTTAAATGTTGCAATTGTACCAGTCTCCACCACTTCCTCTGGCGGCTTGTTCCATACACGTACCACCCACTGCATGAAAAAGTTGCCCCTTAGGCCTCTGGTTCAGCCCATTTGCGATTCCTCAGATAATGAAACAGTCCACATCCAAATGCATCAAGACCTGGACAATATCCAGGATTGGGCTGAAAATGCCAGGCACATGAATTGCACACGCATCACACAAATGCCAAGCAATGACCATCTTCAACAAGAGACAGTCTAACTATTGCCCTTTGTCATTGAATCACTTTACCATTACTGAATCCTCCAGAGTCAACATCCTGGGGGGTTACCATTGACCAGAAACTCAACTGGGCTTGGCACTATCAATACTTTCGCAACAAGAGCAATTCACAGTCTAGGAATACTACAAAAAACTCACTTCCTGACAATTCAGAGTCTGTCCATCATCTACAAGGCACAAGTTAAGAATCTGATGGCATACTCCCAATTTGCATAGATAAGTGCAGATCCAACAACACTCAAGAAGCTCGACACCACCCAGGACAATGTAGTCCACTTGATTGGCACTACAGTCACAAATAACCACCCATTTCACCATGATCCTCAAGAGCAGCATTCTATCCAATCTACAAGCAGCATTGCAGAAATTCACCAAAACTCCTTGTACAGCACCTTCCAAACCCACGACCACTTCCGTCTAGAAGGGCAAGCAGCAGATACATGAGAACACCATCCTTAGAAATATATTACTGTTCCTCCATAGTCTCTGGGTTAAAATTGTGGAATACCTATCTTAACTGCAGTGGGCCTATTACAACATGTGCAGCAGTTTAAGGTGGCAGTTCACCACCATCTTCTCAAGGACAATGATGGACGGACAATCCAGCAACACCCATGTCCCATGAGAGAATAAAAAGAATAGCATTTTGTTTAAATCTTTCATATACAGTGAAGGTTATTTTGTTTAAAAGGTCATCTTGGATATGGCTCTATTGATTAAAATAAGGTGCTGAGACATTTTTTTAAAATCATGTTAATCACCCCGAACTCTATCGTGATGTAGAAAACATAACTTGGACTAGAGATTCTAAAAGCAGAACAAACATTATTGCGAAGTCAAAAATAGGCTGACAACCATATAGAATGATGAGCCACAATACTGGAGGCAAAAACAAAACCTGGAATTGCTTCAGACCCATATTGGGAGAGTGGCAGCTGCTTCCAAATGCATGAATATAGATGGGTTAAATTGTATTATGCTCTTGTAGCGCCAACATATGTAAAAATATCGAGAAAGAATCATTGGCTACACGTCCAGACAGCAGCAGTATTTTAAAAATTCATGCAGTGTGTACTCAAACCTCACCAGCAGCACAGGACAAAAATAAAAGCAAACAAATTTCCTTATTTAACAAAAGAAGAAAATCGCTAGAAAAAGTTAGATCTGTCAGCATCTGTGAAGAGACATTCATTAACATTTAAAGTCCAGTGACTGTTTTTCAGACCTGATAACATCTAAGAAACACTGGTATTCAGATTGTCGACTGGGGTAGGCAGTGGGCTGATGACAGAGTCCAGAGACAGAGACAGGGACAAAGAGATTGATGATGATGATACCAAATCAAATAGTGAAGAAAAGCTAGATAGCTGATAATGGGAACTATGAATGGGTAAAAATAAGTTGATGGTGCTAGAGGACCTGGGGTTAAGGCACTAAAAACGTTTGGATTTGATACGGAGTCCTGAATGCTACAAAGTTTCCAAGCAGAAAACAAGATGCTATTCATCCAACTTTCACTGAGCTTTGCTGGAGGCTGCAGGCCTATGACAGAAATGTTGACATTCTAATAAATCTAATATAGTTACGCAGAATAAAGTTTTCACCGCACTATAGATATACACGTTTGCTGCACCAATGTACATCATATTTATATTCTTCACATCAGCCAACACAAACAAACTACAGAACCAGACTCTCAGGTGTTTTTCACCATCAACAGTCCCTAGCAGATGAAGATGACTCACCTTCCCTTTCAGAGTAAGTCCATCAAGTGGTTGTACAGCCCAACGTGGCTTCTGCAGATTCTGCCACATTTGGTAGCAAGACGTGGTTGTGGGAAGGGTGTGGCAGTGCACTCCTTACACTGTTTTCACCTGGCTTCCTTTTTTTCACCAGCAGTAAGTCTTGAGGTGCTTGTTGCCTTCCTAGACGCAACTCCTTCACCATTGACAGTCTTGGGCCAGTGATTCCCAAGGGTTGGTGGCAATGTTGTACTTCATCAGTGAGGTCTTTGGGGTACCACCGAAGTGCTTCCTCTGTCCACCTGAGGCTTGCCTGCCACTTTGGAGCTGGAAGTAGAGCACCTGCTTGAGGGTTTTGTCTTGGTCATGTGGACAATGTGACCAGTTCATTGCAGCCGATCAAGGGTGGTCAGTGCCTCAATGCTGGGGATATTGGCCTGGTTGAGGACACTCTCTCTGCTGAGGTCTGTCTCACCAGCAAATTCACAGAGTCTTGCACTGTCAGTGTTGGTGGTGCTACCCCAGTACTAGTTTGTTATATACAAGGTGAAAGTGAGGACTGCAGATGCTGGAGATTAGAATCAGGAGTGTGGTGCTGGAAAAGTACAGCAGGTCAGGCAGTATCCGAGAAGGAGGATCGACATTTTAGGCAAAAGCCTTTCACTGGGAATGAAAGGAGCATCCTGCTCCTTGGATGCTGCCTGATCTGATGTGCTTTTCCAGCACCACACTCTCATGTCTGTTATATACATCTTATCCACGTCTCAGATGCATATAGGAGGGCAGAAACCACCACAACTTTGGATACAGTGAGTTTGGTGTTAGATCTGATGTCTCTGTCCTCAAATACCCCTTTTCTCAGGTGGCCTAAGGCTGTGCTAGCACACTAGAGGCTGTGCTGGACCACTTCATCGTTATCTGCTTTGGTCAACAGGACACGAGGTATTCTAAGTGGCCAATGTTGTCTTACGTCTCCCCAAGGACCTTGATAGTTGGAGGTTTGCTCTGCAATGCCAGGCCAAGTTGGTGGAGGACATTCATCTTGTGGATGTTCAGATTAAGACCCATGCTCTCATACGCCTCCGGTTGCTAATGATGCTCTGGAGTTCAAGGTCTAGTTTTACACATATACAAACAAAAAGCCTCATACAATGAGCTGCTCTCTACGAAGTCAGTGACCCCTAACAATGCCAAGTTGCAGGATTAGAACAATCTCTGGTCTGTGCTCAGGCCGTCAGTATCAATGCCTGCAAAAATCCAGCTAGTCATTTAACGAGGAAACGCTAAAACTGGTTTAATGTGAATGATCAGGAAGTCCAAGAACTGATAAGTTGGAAGCACATGGTATTTCTCAATGTTAAACAGCAACTACACTCGGAAGGTAAAAGGCAGATCTTCAGATGACTAAAGGCAGAGGTCCAACAACAAACCCCAACATAAAGAACAGATGGTGGATAGAAAAAACACTAGAGACTCAACGAATGTTTGATAATGTCATGATGTGTAATATTTCTTCTGCACTGTCAAAACCATCTAATGACCAAAGGCCCCAGGGCAAGAGCGAGCGCTGTCAGAGACAACCCACAGCAGCACCAAGACAGTAAGGCCTGTCCAAACAGAGCAGTTCCGCACAAACCCCTCACCTCCTCAACTCCCCCCCCCACCCCCCCTCACCCTCACCCTCACCCTCACCCACCCCCCACCCCACACCCCCCCTCACATCCCCCCACCACACACCCCCCCCACCCCCTCACCCCCCCCACCCCACCCCCCCTCACCCCTCCCCTCCCCCTCACCCCCCCTCTCCCCCTCACCCCCCCTCTCCCCCTCACCCCCCCTCTCCCCCTCACCCCCCCCACCCCACCCCACCCCCCCTCACCCCCCCCTCACCCACACCCCCCCTCCCCCTCACCCCCCCTTCACCCACACCCCCCCTCCCCCTCACCCCCCCTCTCCCCCTCACCCCCCCTCTCCCCCTCACCCCCTCTCTCCCCCTCACCCCCTCTCCCCCTCTCCCCCCCACCCCCCCTCTCCCCCTCTCCCCCTCACCCCCCCTCTCCCCCTCACCCCCTCTCTCCCCCTCACCCCCTCTCTCCCCCTCACCCCCCCCTCACCCCCTCACCCCCCCCTCACCCCCCCCTCACCCCCTCACCCCCTCACCCCCCCCTCACCCCCCCCTCACCCCCTCACCCCCCCCCTCACCCCCTCACCCCCTCTTGAAGCGCCGCTCTCTGATCTCCCATCAGTCGCTCCCACGCGATGTAAATGATGCTTCCGACCAGCGCGATGGCCGCTCCGAGGAGTCCGACCCGGTAAACCTGCTCCAGCATCCGGGCAGGGGCGGCTCTCCCACACCGGCGGGTACAGCGCTGACTCCGGCCTCAGAGCCGCCTCACCGCCGTCACACTTCACCCCGTGTGAGCGGCTTCAACACATTGTGACACGGCACAGCCGTCAGGCAACGGCGGGGCGAAAGGAGGCGCCGCCCAGACACAGGCCCAGACACACCCCCGGCCCAGACAGACCCGGCCCAGACACACCCCCGGCCCAGACACACCCCGCCCAGACAGACCCGGCCCAGACACACACACGGCCCAGACACACCCCGCCCAGACACAGGCCCAGACACCTCCCCGCCCAGACACACCCCCGGCCCAGACAGACCCGGCCCAGACACACACCCGGCCCAGACAGACCCCGCCCAGACACAGGCCCAGACACCTCCCCGGCCCAGACAGACCCGGCCCAGACACACCCCCGGCCCAGACACACCCCCGCCCACACAGACCCGGCCCAGACACACCCCCGGCCCAGACACACCCCCGGCCCAGACAGACCCGGCCCAGACAGACCCGGCCCAGACACCCCCCCGCCCAGACAGACCCCGCCCAGACACCTCCCCGCCCAGACACAGGCCCAGACAGACCCCGTCCAGACACCTCCCCGCCCAGACACAGGCCCAGACACCTCCCTGGCCCAGACAGACCCGGCCCAGACACACCCCCGGCCCAGACAGACCCGGCCCAGACACCTCCCCGCCCAGACACACCCCCGGCCCAGACAGACCCCGCCCAGACACCTCCCCGCCCAGACACAGGCCCAGACACCTCCCTGGCCCAGACAGACCCGGCCCAGACACACCCCCGGCCCAGACAGACCCGGCCCAGACACCCCCCCGCCCAGACAGACCCGGCCCAGACACACCCCCGGCCCAGACAGACCCGGCCCAGACACACCCCCGGCCCAGACACCCCCCCGCCCAGACACACCCGGCCCAGACACCTCCCCGCCCAGACACACCCGGCCCAGACACCCCCCCGCCCAGACACACCCGGCCCAGACACACCCGGCCCAGACACACCCGGCCCAGACACCCCCCCGCCCAGACACACCCGGCCCAGACACAGGCCCAGACACACCCGGCCCAGACACCCCCCCGCCCAGACACCCCCCCCGCCCAGACACACCCGGCCCAGACACCTCCCCGCCCAGACACCTCCCCGCCCAGACACCTCCCCGGCCCAGATACACCCGGCCCAGACACCTCCCGGCCCAGACACCTCCCCGCCCAGACACACCCGGCCCAGACCCCTCCCCGCCCCGACACCCCCCCCGCCCAGACACCTCCCCACCCAGACACCCCCCCCGCTCAGACACCCCCCCCACCCAGACACCCCACCCGCTCAGACACCCCCCCCGCCCAGACACCTCCCCGCCCAGACACCTCCCCGCCCAGACACCCCCCCCGCTCAGACACCTCCCCGCCCAGACACACCCCCCCGCCCAGACAGCTCCCCGCCCAGACACCACCCGGCCCAGACACCACCCGGCCCTGACACACCCCCGCCCAGACACACCCCCGCCCAGACACCTCCCCGCCCAGACACCACCCGGCCCAGACACCTCCCCGCCCAGACACACCCGGCCCAGACACCACCCGGCCCAGACACACCCCCGGCCCAGACACACCCCCGGCCCAGACAGACCCGGCCCAGACAGACCCGGCCCAGACACACACCCGGCCCAGACACACACCCGGCCCAGACACCCCCCCGCCCAGACAGACCCCGCCCAGACACCTCCCCGCCCAGACACAGGCCCAGACAGACCCCGTCCAGACACCTCCCGGCCCAGACACAGACCCGGGCCAGACACCTCCCCGCCCAGACACACCCCCGGCCCAGACAGACCCCGCCCAGACACCTCCCCGCCCAGACACAGGCCCAGACACCTCCCCGCCCAGACACACCCGGCCCAGACACCACCCGGCCCAGACACCACCCGGCCCAGACACCACCCGGCCCAGACCCCTCCCCGCCCAGACACCTCCCCGCCCAGACACCTCCCCGCTCAGACACCTCCCCGCCCAGACACCTCCCCGCCCAGACACCCCCCCCGCTCAGACACCTCCCCGCCCAGACACACCCCCCCCGCCCAGACAGCTCCCCGCCCAGACACCACCCGGCCCAGACACCACCCGGCCCAGACACCACTCGGCCCAGACACACCCCCGCCCAGACACACCCCCGCCCAGACACCTCCCCGCCCAGACACCACCCGGCCCAGACACCTCCCCGCCCAGACACCTCCCCGCCCAGACACCACCCGGCCCCGACACACCCGGCCCAGACACCACCCGGCCCAGACACCACCCAGCCCAGACACCTCCCCGCCCAGACACACCCGGCCCAGACACCCCCCCGCCCAGACACACCCGGCCCAGACACACCCGGCCCCGACACACCCGGCCCTGACACCTCCCCGCCCAGACACACCCGGCCCAGACACCTCCCGGCCCAGATACCTCCCCGCCCAGACACCTCCCCGGCCCAGACACACCCGGCCCAGACACCTCCCCGCCCAGACACCTCCCCGGCCCAGACACACCCGGCCCAGACACCTCCCCGGCCCAGACACCTCCCCGGCCCAGACACCTCCCCGCCCAGACACCTCCCCGGCCCAGACACACCCGGCCCAGACACCTCCCGGCCCAGACACCTCCCCGGCCCAGACACACCCGGCCCAGACACCTCCCCGCCCCGACACCCCCCCCGCCCAGACACCTCCCCGCCCAGACACCCCCCCCTGCTCAGACACCTCCCCGCCCAGACACCCTCCCCCGCCCAGACACCTCCCCGCCCAGACACCACCCGGCCCAGACACCACCCGGCCCTGACACACCCCCGCCCAGACACCCCCCCGCCCAGACACAGGCCCAGACACCCCCCCGCCCAGACACAGGCCCAGACACACCCGGCCCAGACACACCGGGCCCCGACACAGGCCCAGACACACCCGGCCCAGACACCCCCCCGCTCAGACACCTCCCCGCCCAGACACCTCCCCGCCCAGACACCTCCCCGCCCAGACACCTCCCCGGCCCAGACACACCCGGCCCAGACACCTCCCGGCCCAGACACCTCCCCGCCCAGACACCTCCCCGGCCCAGACACACCCGGCCCAGACACCTCCCCGCCCCGACACACCCCCCCGCTCAGACACCTCCCCGCCCAGACATCCTCCCCGTCCAGACACCACCCGGCCCAGACACCACCCGGCCCTGACACACCCCCGCCCAGACACACCCCCGCCCAGACACCTCCCCGCCCAGACACCACCTGGCCCAGACACCTCCCCGCCCAGACACACCCGGCCCAGACACCACCCGGCCCAGACACACCCGGCCGAGACACCACCCGGCCCAGACACCACCCGGCCCAGACACCACCCCGGCCGAGACACCTCCCCGCCCAGACACCTCCCCGCCCAGACACCTCCCCGGCCGAGACACCTCCCCGCCCAGACACCTCCCCGCCCAGACACACCCGGTCGAGACACCCCCCGCCCAGACACCTCCCCGCCCAGACACACCCGGCCGAGACACACCCGGCCCCGACACACCCGGCCCTGACACCTCCCCGCCCAGACACACACGGCCCAGACACCTCCCGGCCCAGACACCTCCCCGCCCAGACAACTCCCCGGCCCAGACACACCCGACCCAGACACCTCCCCGCCCAGACACCTCCCCGGCCCAGACACACCCGGCCCAGACACCTCCCCGGCCCAGACACCTCCCCGCCCAGACACCTCCCCGGCCCAGACACACCCGGCCCAGACACCTCCCGGCCCAGACACCTCCCGGCCCAGACACCACCCGGCCCAGACACCACCCGGCCCAGACACCACCCGGCCCAGACCCCTCCCCGCCCAGACCCCTCCCCGCCCAGACACCTCCCCGGCCCAGACACCTCCCCGCCCAGACACCTCAACGCCCAGACACCTCCCCGGCCCAGACAACTCCCCGCCCAGACACCTCCCCGCCCAGACACACCCGGCCCAGACACCTCCCCGCCCAGACACCTCCCCGCCCAGACACACCCGGCCCAGACACCTCCCCGCCCAGACACACCCGGCCCAGACACCTCCCGGCCCAGACTCCTCCCCGCCCAGACACCTCCCCGCCCCGACACACACCCCCGCCCAGACACCTCCCCGCCCAGACACCCCCCCCCCGCTCAGACACCTCCCCGCCCAGACAGCTCCCCGCCCAGACACCACCCGGCCCAGACACCACCCGGCCCTGACACACCCCCCGCCCAGACACACCCCCGCCCAGACACCTCCCCGCCCAGACACCCCCCCCGCCCAGACAGCTCCCCGCCCAGACACCACCCGGCCCAGACACCACCCGGCCCTGACACACCCCCGCCCAGACACACCCCCGCCCAGACACCTCCCCGCCCAGACACCACCCGGCCCAGACACCTCCCCGCCCAGACACACCCGGCCCAGACACCTCCCCGCCCTGACACCTCCCGGCCCAGACCCACCCGGCCCTGACACCTCCCCGCCCAGACACCTCCCCGCCCAGACACCTCCCCGCCCTGACACCTCCCGGCCCAGACACCTCCCGGCCCAGACACCTCCCCGCCCAGACACCTCCCCGGCCCAGAGACACCCGGCCCAGACACCTCCCCGCCCAGACACCTCCCCGGCCCAGACACACCCGGCCCAGACACCTCCCGGCCCAGACTCCTCCCCGCCCAGACACCTCCCCGGCCCAGACACACCCGGCCCAGACACCTCCCCGCCCCGACACCCCCCCGCTCAGACACCTCCCCGCCCAGACACCCCCCCCCGCTCAGACACCTCCCCGCCCAGACACCCCCCCCCGCCCAGACAGCTCCCCGCCCAGACACCACCCGGCCCAGACACCACCCGGCCCTGACACACCCCCGCCCAGACACACCCCCGCCCAGACACCTCCCCGCCCAGACACCACCCGGCCCAGACACCTCCCCGCCCAGACACACCCGGCCCAGACACCTCCCCGCCCTGACACCTCCCCGCCCAGACACCTCCCCGCCCAGACACCTCCCCGCCCTGACACCTCCCGGCCCAGACACCTCCCGGCCCAGACACCTCCCCGCCCAGACACCTCCCCGCCCAGACACACCCGGCCCAGACACCACCCGGCCCAGACACCTCCCCGCCCAGACACCACCCGGCCCTGACACACCCCCGCCCAGACACACCCCCGCCCAGACACCTCCCCGCCCAGACACCACCCGGCCCAGACACCTCCCCGCCCAGACACCTCCCCGCCCAGACACCACCCGGCCCTGACACACCCCCGCCCAGACACACCCCCGCCCAGACACCTCCCCGCCCAGACACCACCCGGCCCAGACACCTCCCCGCCCAGACACCTCCCCGCCCAGACACCACCCGGCCCTGACACACCCCCGCCCAGACACACCCCCGCCCAGACACCTCCCCGGCCCAGACACCACCCGGTCCAGACCGCTCCCCGCCCAGACACCTCCCCGCCCAGACACCCCCCCCCCGCTCAGACACCTCCCCGCCCAGACACACCCCCCCGCCCAGACAGCTCCCCGCCCAGACACCACCCGGCCCAGACACCACCCGGCCCTGACACACCCCCGCCCAGACACACCCCCGCCCAGACACCTCCCCGCCCAGACACCACCCGGCCCAGACACCTCCCCGCCCAGACACACCCGGCCCAGACACCACCCGGCCCAGACACACCCCCGGCCCAGACACACCCCCGGCCCAGACAGACCCGGCCCAGACAGACCCGGCCCAGACACACACCCGGCCCAGACACACACCCGGCCCAGACACCCCCCCGCCCAGACAGACCCCGCCCAGACACCTCCCCGCCCAGACACAGGCCCAGACAGACCCCGGCCCAGACACCTCCCGGCCCAGACACAGACCCGGCCCAGACACCTCCCCGCCCAGACACACCCCCGGCCCAGACAGACCCCGCCCAGACACCTCCCCGCACAGACACAGGCCCAGACACCTCCCTGGCCCAGACAGACCCGGCCCAGACACACCCCCGGCCCAGACAGACCCGGCCCAGACACCCCCCCGCCCAGACAGACCCGGCCCAGACACACCCCCGGCCCAGACAGACCCGGCCCAGACACACCCCCGGCCCAGACACCCCCCCGCCCAGACAGCTCCCCGCCCAGACACCACCCGGCCCAGACACCACCCGGCCCTGACACACCCCCGCCCAGACACACCCCCGCCCAGACACCTCCCCGCCCAGAGACACCCGGCCCAGACACCTCCCCGCCCCGACACCCCCCCGCTCAGACACCTCCCCGCCCAGACACCTCCCCGCCCAGACACCCCCCCCCGCTCAGACACCTCCCCGCCCAGACACCCCCCCCCGCCCAGACAGCTCCCCGCCCAGACACCACCCGGCCCTGACACACCCCCGCCCAGACACACCCCCGCCCAGACACCTCCCCGCCCAGACACCACCCGGCCCAGACACCTCCCCGCCCAGACACACCCGGCCCAGACACCACCCGGCCCAGACACCACCCGGTCCAGACCCCTCCCCG
The DNA here is from genome assembly GCF_047496795.1 of Chiloscyllium punctatum. Lineage (NCBI taxonomy): Eukaryota > Metazoa > Chordata > Chondrichthyes > Orectolobiformes > Hemiscylliidae > Chiloscyllium > Chiloscyllium punctatum. The sequence goes on from NC_092752.1 coordinate 127,172, forward strand.
CCCAGACACCTCCCCGCCCAGACACCTCCCCGCTCAGACACCTCCCCGCCCAGACACCTCCCCGCCCAGACACCCCCCCCCGCTCAGACACCTCCCCGCCCAGACACCTCCCCGCCCAGACACCCCCCCCCGCCCAGACACCTCCCGGCCCAGACACCTCCCCGCCCAGACACACCCGGCCCAGACACCTCCCCGCCCTGACACCTCCCGGCCCAGACACACCCGGCCCAGACCCCTCCCCGCCCAGACACCTCCCCGCCCAGACACCTCCCCGCCCTGACACCTCCCCGCCCAGACACCTCCCCGCCCAGACACACCCGGCCCAGACACCTCCCCGCCCTGACACCTCCCCGCCCTGACACACCCGGCCCAGACACTTCCCCGCCCAGACACACCCCGCCCAGACACCACCCGGCCCAGACACCACCCGGCCCTGACACACCCCCGCCCAAACACACCCCCGCCCAGACAGACCCGGCCCAGACAGACCCGGCCCAGACACACACCCGGCCCAGACACACACCCGGCCCAGACACCCCCCCGCCCAGACAGACCCCGCCCAGACACCTCCCCGCCCAGACACAGGCCCAGACAGACCCCGTCCAGACACCTCCCGGCCCAGACACAGACCCGGCCCAGACACCTCCCCGCCCAGACACACCCCCGGCCCAGACAGACCCCGCCCAGACACCTCCCCGCACAGACACAGGCCCAGACACCTCCCTGGCCCAGACAGACCCGGCCTAGACACACCCCCGGCCCAGACAGACCCGGCCCAGACACCCCCCCGCCCAGACAGACCCGGCCCAGACACACCCCCGGCCCAGACAGACCCGGCCCAGACACACCCCCGGCCCAGACACCCCCCCGCCCAGACACACCCGGCCCAGACACCTCCCCGCCCAGACACACCCGGCCCAGACACCCCCCCGCCCAGACACACCCGGCCCAGACACAGGCCCAGACACACCCGGCCCAGACACACCCGGCCCAGACACCCCCCCCGCCCAGACACACCCGGCCCAGACACAGGCCCAGACACACCCGGCCCAGACACCCCCCCGCCCAGACACCCCCCCGCCCAGACACACCCGGCCCAGACACCTGCCCGCCCAGACACCTCCCCGCCCAGACACCTCCCCGGCCCAGACACACCCGGCCCAGACACCTCCCGGCCCAGACACCTCCCCGCCCAGACACACCCGGCCCAGACACCTCCCCGCCCCGACACCCCCCCCGCCCAGACACCTCCCCACCCAGACACCCCCCCCGCTCAGACACCCCCCCCACCCAGACACCCCCCCCGCTCAGACACCCCCCCCGCCCAGACACCTCCCCGCCCAGACACCACCCGGCCCAGACACCACCCGGCCCAGACACCTCCCCGCCCAGACACCACCCGGTCCAGACACCTCCCCGCCCTGACACACCCGGCCCAGACACCACCCGGCCCAGACACACCCGGCCCAGACACCACCCGGCCCAGACACCACCCGGCCCAGACACCTCCCCGCCCAGACACACCCGGCCCAGACACCCCCCCGCCCAGACACACCCGGCCCAGACACACCCGGCCCCGACACACCCGGCCCTGACACCTCCCCGCCCAGACACACCCGGCCCAGACACCTCCCGGCCCAGACACCTCCCCGCCCAGACACACCCGGCCCAGACACCCCCCCGCCCAGACACACCCGGCCCTGACACCTCCCCGCCCAGCCACACCCGGCCCAGACACACCCGGCCCAGACACCTCCCCGCCCAGACACCTCCCCGGCCCAGACACACCCGGCCCAGACACCTCCCCGCCCCGACACCCCCCCCCGCCCAGACACCTCCCCGCCCAGACACCCTCCCCCGCCCAGACACCTCCCCGCCCAGACACCACCCGGCCCAGACACCACCCGGCCCTGACACACCCCCGCCCAGACACCCCCCCGCCCAGACACAGGCCCAGACACCCCCCCGCCCAGACACAGGCCCAGACACACCCGGCCCAGACACACCGGGCCCCGACACAGGCCCAGACACACCCGGCCCAGACACCCCCCCGCTCAGACACCTCCCCGCCCAGACACCTCCCCGCCCAGACACCTCCCCGCCCAGACACCTCCCCGGCCCAGACACACCCGGCCCAGACACCTCCCGGCCCAGACACCTCCCCGCCCAGACACCTCCCCGGCCCAGACACACCCGGCCCAGACACCTCCCCGCCCCGACACACACCCCCGCCCAGACACCTCCCCGCCCAGACACCCCCCCCCGCTCAGACACCTCCCCGCCCAGACATCCTCCCCGTCCAGACACCACCCGGCCCAGACACCACCCGGCCCTGACACACCCCCGCCCAGACACACCCCCGCCCAGACACCTCCCCGCCCAGACACCTCCCGGCCCAGACACCTCCCCGCCCAGACACACCCGGCCCAGACACCTCCCCGCCCTGACACCTCCCGGCCCAGACACACCCGGCCCTGACACCTCCCCGCCCAGACACCTCCCCGCCCAGACACACCCCCGCCCAGACACCTCCCCGCCCAGACACACCCGGCCCAGACACCTCCCGGCCCAGACACCTCCCCGCCCAGACACACCCGGCCCAGACACCTCCCCGCCCAGACACACCCGGCCCAGACACCTCCCCGCCCTGACACCTCCCCGCCCTGACACACCCGGCCCAGACACTTCCCCGCCCAGACACACCCCGCCCAGACACACCCGACCCAGACACCACCCGGCCCTGACACCTCCCCGCCCAGACACACCCGGCCCAGACACCTCCCCGCCCAGACACCACCCGGCCCTGACACCTCCCCGCCCTGACACACCCGGCCCAGACACCTCCCCGCCCTGACACCTCCCCGCCCTGACACACCCGGCCCAGACACTTCCCCGCCCAGACACACCCCGCCCAGACACACCCGGCCCAGACACCACCCGGCCCTGACACCTCCCCGCCCAGACACACCCGGCCCAGACACCTCCCCGCCCAGGTCCCGCCCCGACACCATCCCTCTCTAACACATGCCCCGCCCTGACATTGCCATAAACACAGCCCCATTCCCCGTTCCCCAACCAGTGAAAATAGTTCTCAAATATTTGAGAAAACGCTTCAGCCTGATCTTCTCTACTTCGCCCAATCTTTTTTCCAATTTTTTTCTTTGCTGTTCTTTTTTCAATTTTTGACCTACCAGGAGGGAATTGAGGAACCAAACTCCAGACTGGAGGCTGCCGCTGGTAAGTCCTGGAGGCGAGTCGATGGAGTGGAAGCCAACGCAGGGAGGAGAGTCCCAGAGCAAATATACCTTGGAGCAGCTGAGAGCTGGTGCGGAGCGGACAATGGGCTTGTAATGGTGCGGGGAAGGTTGTTGGACTGGTCAGACCACATGTGGAAGCTCGTGTTGAGCTACAGCATTGAAATGTTTATTTGTAATTTGTAATGTCTGTCTATCCTTTTTAACCGTCATATTACTAACTTATATTATGGATCACTGCAAATGTTTTAAAATTCCTCTTTGTATTTAAAATTTGAACCTAGGTACTTTGTACCTATGATGGCACCATAAGAAGTAACGTTGTAAACTTTTCACTACTTCTGTACTTGAGTATATGTGAGAGTAAATGATATTCTAATTCTAGTTTTCTTCATAATTTGGAGATGGTGGTGTTAGACTGGGGTGTACAAAGTTAAAAATCACGCAACACCAGGTTATTTGGAAGCATTCGCTTTCGGAGTGCTGCACCTTCATCACGTGGTTGTGGAGTATAAGATCGTAAGACACCATTTATAGCCAAAGTTTATAGTGTGATGTAACTGAAATTATATATTGAAAAATATATAGATTGTTTGTTAAGTCTCACCTTTTAGAATGGGCATGTTTAGATTAGATTACTTACAGTGTGGAAACAAGCCCTTTGGCCCAACAAGTCCACACCGACCTGCCGAAGAGCAACCCACCCAGACCCATTTCCCTACATTTTCCCCTTCATCTAACATTATGGGCAATTTAGCCTAGCCAATTCACCTAACCCCCACATGTTTGGACTGTGAGAGGAAACCGGAGCACCCAGAGTAAATCCACGCAGACACGGGGGGAATGTGCAAACTCCACACAGAGAGTTGCCTGAGGTCAGCTATTTCATATGTAAATTCCAGAACTTTCTTAAAGTTACATTCTCAAGTGAACTTTAACATCCACCTGATGAAGGAGCAGAGCTCAAACAACTAGTGCTTCTGAATAAACCTATTGGACTACAATCTGGTGTTGTGTGATTTTTAATTTTCTTAAAATTGCATTCTCTCAGGAGCTCCTACTTGTTCCTCTGATGTACTCCCCTACACCTGGTAGTGTACCAAAACTTTCCTGTCTACCTCATTTTCGTATACTTTTGTATTCACATTCCAGGTTAGGGTTTGAGCACAGAATCTAGGGGGAGGCAATGGCCGAGTGATGACATCGCCAGAGACTCAAGCAACATTCTGGGACCTGAGTTCAAACTGGCAGACAGTAGAAATTAATTTAATGAAATCTGAAATTGAGTCAGATGATGATCGTAAATCCATTGTCCATTGTTGATTCACTATGTTCTTTAGGGAAGGAAATTGTCATCCTTACCTTGTCCAGCCTCCATGTGACTCATGGTCTGGCCAGCCCACACCCTGTGAAAGAATAAAGTCTAGACTAACACTCCAGCGAAGAACTGAGACAACAGCACCTTTTTCACATGAGATGCCAAAGCTGAGGCCAATCTGCTCTGGAAGGAATACGAACAGTACTCTTGAGAAATGATGGTACCAGTCCAAGTTGGAGTTCCATTTTAAAATATGCAGACTGGCCAGTACTTACCACCATTTTCAAGCTCATGTTCCTTCATTAGGTGGATGTAAAGGATCATATCATGCAGGAAAGAACTCCAGCAAGGAATCAGGACAACAAGAAGTTACCATGAAATGATCTTGGAAGTAGGTTTAAAGAAAATTCCATACACACATTTAAAAAAAAGGAGGAAGTGCAGACTGTAGATGCTGGAGATCAGAGTTAAGAGTGTGGCACTGGAAAAGCGCAGCAGGTCAGGCAACATCCGAGGAGCAGGAGAATTGATATTTCAGGCATAAGCCTTTCCTGATGAATGGCTTATGCACGAAACATCGATTCTCCTGCTCCTCAGATACTGCCTGACCTACTGTGCTTTTCCAGTACCACACTTTCAATACATTAAAGAAAAGAGGATAACTAGGGAGAAGGCACGTCCACTCAAGGACAAAGGATGGAATTTGTGCTAGGAAGCAGAGGATGTGGGGAAGATCCTAAATGTGTACTTTGCATTGGTATTGATCCAGGAAGATATGAAAGATAGTGAGATTAGTGTCAAGCATGCTAATATGGTAGGGCATTTTGAGAGCAAGAGGGCATGGAGCAACCACCCTCCACTGGACATCGTCAGCTCCCCTGTGGAGATCATGAACAGCACCAAATATCTTGGGAGTACACCTGGTGGAAAATCTCACCTGACTTAACTTTCTAAGTAAAGTTATACCAAAGGATGGCTGGGGTACTTGTTTTTTCAAAATTTCTTTGCTCACATTGTTATTCCATGGTGTATTTTCTTTCTTTGCTGCTTGTGTTTGTGGTGTGGCTCTAGCTAGGAGGAAAGAAAATGGTTGGGATGGCGAGATGCCTACCTACAGGCAGTTTAGGGGAGGTTGAGCAATTCATCAACTTCACCAACACATTCCACCCTGACCTTAAATTTACCTGGACTATCTCTGATACCTCGCTCCCCTTCCTGGACCTCTCCATCTCCATTAGTGACGACCGACTTGACACTGACATTTTTTACAAACCCACTGACTCCCACAGCTACCTGGATTACACCTCTTCCCACCCTATCTCTTGCAAAAATGCCATCCCGTATTCCCAATTTCTCCGCCTCCGCCGTATCTGCTCCCAGGAGGACCAGTTCCACCATAGGACACACCAGATGGCCTCCTTCTTTAGAGACCGCAATTTCCCTTCCGACGTGGTTAAAGATGCCCTCCAACGCATCTCGTCCACACCCCGCACCTCTGCCCTCAGACCCCACCCCTCCAACCGTAACAAGGACAGAACACCCCTGGTGCTCACCTTCCACCCTACAAACCTTCGCATCAACCAAATCATCCACCGACATTTCCGCCACCTCCAAAAAGACCCCACCACCAGGGATATGTTTCCCTCCCCACCCCTTTCCGCCTTCCGCAAAGACCGTTCCCTCCGTGACTACCTGGTCAGGTCCACACCCCCCTACGACCCACCCTCCCATTCTGGCACTTTCCCCTGCCACCGCAGGAACTGTAAAACCTGTGCCCACACCTCCTCCCTCACCTCTATCCAAGGCCCTAAAGGAGCCTTCCACATCCATCAAAGTTTCACCTGCACATCCACCAATATCATTTATTGTATCCGTTGCTCCCGATGTGGTCTCCTCTACATTGGGGAGACTGGGCGCCTCCTAGCAGAGCGCTTTAGGGAACATCTCCGAGACACCCGCACCAATCAACCAAACCGCCCCGTGGCCCAACATTTCAACTCCCCCTCCCACTCTGCCGAGGACATGGAGGTCCTGGGCCTCCTTCACCGCCGCTCCCTCACCACCAGACGCCTGGAGGAAGAACGCCTCATCTTCCTCCTCGGAACACTTCAACCCCAGGGCATCAATGTGGACTTCAACAGCTTCCTCATTTCCCCTTCCCCCACCTCATCCTAGTTTCAAACTTCCAGCTCAGTTACTGTCTCCTTGACTTGTCCGACCTGCCTATCTTCTTTTCCACCTATCCACTCCACCCTCTCCTCCTTGACCTATCACCTTCATCTCCTCCCCCACTCACCCATTGTACTCTATGCTACTCTCTCCCCACCCCCACCCTCCTCTAGCTTATCTCTCCATGCTTCAGGCTCACTGCCTTTATTCCTAATGAAGGGCTTTTGCCCGAAACGTTGATTTCGCTGCTCGTTGGATGCTGCCTGAACTGCTGTGCTCTTCCAGCACCACTAATCCAGTATTTGATTTTCAGCATCTGCAGTCATTGTTTTTACCTTACAGGCAGTTTATGCCCAGTTCAGGTATTTAAATACCCTGGCTGCTGTATTGGCAGCAGGATGGGAAGTTGGGTTTTGGGATGTGTGGATGCCCCTTTGGGTGGGAGGTGAGTTCCCCTATTCAGCACTATTGGTACTTTAAATTTTGGTTTGTTTTTTGGTTTTGTTGTATATAGCCTTTGATGGCTTTGTAGGTTGGTTAACTGTAGTAGTTTTAGTTTATGATATTTTTATGTTCGATGAATCTTGCGCCACTAAGTCTCAGCTTTTTGTAATTCGAATTCCTCCTCTCTGGAATCTAAATGTTACTGCAGAAGGTTATGGCTAATGACTTAATTAAATGATGCATCTGGAATATCAAGGGGAGTCACGCACCAATTAAGAAGGAAAGGTTACTCTAGAGTCTTAGAAAGGAAAAGTTGGATATTGTTTTATTACAGCAGACACACTTGGATGATAGGGAGCAATTGAAACTGTAGCAGAATGGCTTTAATCACGGTTTACTTTTTATCGTTAAATTCCAGAAGTAGGGGAGTGGCTATCTTGGTTCGGAGGAATCTCCCATTTAAATTAGTAGAGTGTGTTAAAGACACACACAGGAGGTTTGTAATCCTCAATGTCCTGATAAACAAAGAAGAATATGCTGTTTTAAATGTTTACCGCACTCCGGCCCACCCCTTCAAGTTTCTGGTAGATACGTTCTCTGAATTAATTAGAGTCATAGAGATGTACAGCATGGAAACAGACCCTTCGATCCAACCTGTTCACGCTGACCAGATATCCCAACCCAATCTAGTCCCACCTGCCAGCACCTGGCCCATATCCCTCCAAACCCTTCCTATTCATATACCAATCCAAATGCCTCTTAAATGTTGCAATTGTCCCAGCCTCCACCACATCCTCTGGCAGCTCACTCCATACATGTGCCACCCTCTGCGTGAAAATGTTGCCCCTTAGGTCTCTTTTATATCTTTCCCCCCTCACCCTAAACCTATGCCCTCTAGTTCTGGACTCCCCGACCCCAGGGAAAAGACTTTGTCTATTTATCCTATCCATGCCCCTCACGATTTTATAAACCTCCATAAGGTCACCCCTCAGCCTCCGACGCTCCAGGGAAAACAGCCCCAGCCTGTTCAGCCTTTCCCAATGGCTCAAATCCTCCAACCCTGGCAACATCCTTGTAAGTCTTTTCTGAACCCTTTCAAGTTTCACAACATCTTTCCGATAGGAAGGAGACCAGAATTGCACGCAATATTCCAACAGTGGTCTAACCAATGTCCTGTACAGCCACAACATGACCTCCCAACTCCTGTACTCAATACTCTGACCAATAAAGGAAAGCATACCAAGCGCCTTCTTCACTATCCTATCCACTTACGACTCCACTTTCAAGGAGCTATGAACCTGCACTCCAAGATATCTTTGTTCAGCAACACTTCCTAGGACCTTACCATTAAGTGAATAAGTCCTGCTAAGATTTGCTTTCCTAAAATGCAGCACCTCGCATTTATCTGAATTAAACTCCATCTGTCACTTCTCAGCCCATTGGCCCATCTGGTCAAGATCCTGTTGTAACCTGAGGTAACTCTCTTCGCTGTCCACTACACCTCCAATTTTGGTGTCATCTGTAAACTTACTAACTGTATCTCTTATACTCGTATCCAAATCATTTATGTAAATGACAAAAAATAGAGGGCCCAGTACCAATCCTTGTGGCACTCCACTGGTCACAGGCCTCCAGACTGAAAAACAACCCTCCACCACCACCCTCTGTCTTCTACCTTTGAGCCAGTTCTGTATCCAATGGCGAGTTCTCCCTGTATTCCATAAGATCTAACCTTGTTAATCAGTGTCCCATGGGGAACCTTGTTGAACGCCTTACTGAAGTCCATATAGATTACATCTACTGCTCTGCCCTCGTCAATCTTCTTTGTTACTTCTTCAAAAAACTCAATCAAGTTTGTGAGACATGATTTCCCACGCACAAAGCTATGTTGACTATCCCTAATCAGTCCTTGCCTTTCCAAATACATGTACATCCTGTCCCTCAGGATTCCCTCCAACAACTTGCCCACCACTGAGGTCAGGCTCACCGGTCTATAGTTCCCCTGGCTTGTCTTTACCGCCCTTCTTAAACAATTGCACCACGTTTGCCAACCTCCAGTCTTCCGGCACCTCACCTGTGACTATTGATGATACAAATATCTCAGCAAGAGGCCCAGCAATCACTTGTCTAGCTTCACACAGAGTACACCTGATCAGGTCCTGGGGAGTTATCCACTTTGATGCATTTCAAGACATCCAGCACTTCCTCCTCTATAATCTGGACATTTTGCAAGATGTCACCATCTATTTCCCTACAGTCTATATCTTCTATATCCTTTTCCACAGTAAATACTGATGCAAAATATTCATTTAGTATCTCCCCCATTTTCTGTGGCTCCACACAAAGGCCGCCTTACTGATCTTAGAGGGGCCCTATTCTCTCCCTAGTTACCCTTTTGTCCTTAATATATTTGTAAAAACCCTTTGGATTCTCCTTAATTCTATTTGCCAAAGCTATCTCATGTCCTCTTTTTGCCCTCCTAATTTCCCCCTTAAGTATATTCCTACTTGCTTTATACTTTTCTAAGGATTCACTCGATATATCTTGTCTATACCTGACATATGCTTCCTCCTTTTTCTCAACCAACCCTCAATTTCTTTAGTCATCCAGCAGTCCCTATATCTACCAGCCTTCCCTTTCACCCTGACAGGAATATATTTTCTCTGGATTCTTGTTATCTCATTTCTGAAAGCTTCCCATTTTCCAGCCGTCCCTTTACCTGCGAACATCTGCCTCCAATCAGCTTTCGAAAGTTCTTGCCTAATACCATCAAAATTGGCCTTTCTCCAATTTAGAACTTCAACTTTTAGATCTGGTCTATCCTTTTCCATCATTATTTTAAAAGTCTTGAGTCTCAGCGTATCATCATAGCCGAAGATTTTAATTATCTTATGGATCCCACAGTAGACAGGTTGCCAAAAGGTGTCCCCAATACCCTTTGTAAAAAATTAACAATTAGTGGATCTGTATGTGGAGTTAGGTTTGGTGGACGTCTGGAGGCATCTCCACCTTACAGGCAGGGATTTTATGTTTTTTACCAATCCACACAGATGTCACACCAGGACTGATTTTTTTCTTCTAACCCCCATGGCAATCCTGGACTTGTGGCATCTTGTATGATTGGTAATATTACCATCTCAGATCACCCTCCAGTATACCTGTTGGTTAAGAACGCATTAGTGGGCCCGAAGCACTGGTGAATGGATCCCTTTATCCCGAAGGATAAGTTTGTGGAGTACTTGATGTATTTAGGACGTTCCGAAACATCAATTTATGCTTGGTTAGTAGCCAGTCTGTTCTTTAGGAAACTGCCAAAGCCTACACCAGGTGGTTAGTTATCTCCTCATCTGCCAGTTGGAAGCTGCAGAAGGGTGAGTAGCAATGTCTCCTCAAAGCACAGTTGAAGGCAGCCAAGAAGGCTTACTTTGACAGGCCCTCATTGGCCAAGCTACAGAGGATTATGGCAGGGAGGACTGCATTGAATTGCGTGCTCACACAGACAGCAAAGGACTTGCGCAAAACAAAGGTTGTATAAGCATGGTGACAAACCAGGCCAGAACCTAGTGTATCTCGCCAGGAAAAAGTGTACCCCTCAAGCTATTACATCAATTAGGGAAGGGGCTGGGAACCTAACATCTCATTCCAAAAAGATTAATGCGGCATTTCAGAGATTTTACTCTGAATTATATCAATTGGAGGGTTGTGAGGAGGGGTGGGCCAAGATGGAGTCCTTTTTCAGGGATCTAGATCTTTTGGGTGTGACCCTCAAACAAAAGTCTTTTCTCAATGCCCCTTATCAGAGCAAGAGATGCAGGAGGCTGTGAAGCAACTTCAGAGTGGAAAGGCGCCTGGTCCTGATGGACCTCTCAACAAATAAGGAATTTATAAACATATTGCCAGGCCCGCTGCTCAACATGTTCAATGATCATCTCCCACCATCTTTAAGAAAGGCCAATATTTCGCTTATTCTTAAAAAAGGTCGGTCCTGGAGGACTGTGCTCCTTACAGGTCCATTTTACTCTTAAATATTGACTTTAAAATCTTCTCTAAGACTCTTGAGTTAAGGCTAGAAACTGTGTTACCTTCTATTGTTAAAGAGGACCAAACAGGCTTCAAGGGTTGCAAATCGTCCAATAATGTTAGGAGGCTGCTTAATGTAATTCAAGTATGTCAACAACAGTCAATACAGGAATTGATGATTTCCTCTAGATGCAAAGAAAGCATTTGATCGAATACCTTTTTTATACTGTAGAGCGGTTTGACTTGGGTCAAAGATGGATAAAGGTTCTCTACAGTGACCTTTTCACTGCAGTCATCACCAATGAGGTACAATCAAGCAATTTTAGTATTTTTAGGGGCAGCTGACAGGGCTGTCCCCTTTTGCCATTGCTTTTACATAGGTGACTGAACTGTTGACGTAGGCCATTTGCAGGGATCCCAATGTATCAGTTCCAGAAGTGGGGTCAAAATGACGAGATTTTGTTGTACATGGACGATGTCTTCACTCTTTTGTCAAATCCAACAGTTTCAGTGCCTCACCTAATACAATGCATCAGCTTGTTTGGCACCTTTTCGGGGTATGTGATTAATTTTGAGAGCCCTCATATGATTTTGATTGGCATTGCAGGGTGTGGGAGAGAGAGCTATGCATTCAGGTCTCTTCAGAGGCATGGGAAGATATTTGGGAAAATGCAATATATCAACTTGCAATAGGACCTATGCTTTACAGTTGAAGATTCTCCACAGGTCCACTTGACTCCAGATAGTTAGTCAAAATTTAAACCAGGAATAACTTCAACATGCCCCAAGTGTAAAGTTAGTACGGACACTCTTACCCATTGTCTCTGGTCCTGTGGCAGGCTTTAAACATTCTGGATACTGTGTAAGTGCGATGGAGGGGATTTTGGGTGTAAGAATGGAGAAGGACCTCATCTCTCCTCTTCTTGGCTTGTTCAGTGTATTCCCTATAGATGCGCACAAGAAAAAAACCTTTCAACATCTTCACTTTCTGTACATGAAAGAATATTTTGTTAGGTTGGGGTGTCCAAAAATCCCCTGAGCCTGTTGGGTTGGTGTAAGATTGTTCTGGAGCATATCCCCTTGGATTTTCTCAAGTACGATACATCACAAAACTAAGAATTTCGAAGACATGGCAGCCCTTTTTGGACTACCTGGACATCAATTTGTCTGCCATACTAACAAGGGCTTTTATATAGCCATACCAACTGTACAAGTCCAATATCCAGAGAGGGGGAATATGTGAAAATTAATGCTCTCGATAATCGAGAGTTAGCATCTTGTTTTGCTGAGCTGTATTATTATATTAATTATTTATTTAGTTGGGGGATTTTTAAAAATGTATTAGTGAGTTTTGAGAAGATTTGTAGCTCAAATTGAGGTTCTAGACGTAGGTTTGCTCACTGAGCTGGAAGGTTTATTTTCGGATGTTTCGTCACCCTACTAGATAACATCTTCAGTAAGGAGAAGCTCACTGAAGGTATTACCTAGTATGGTGAAAAAATGTCTGAAAATGAACATTCTAGCTCAGCGAGCAAATCTACATCCATTGTTATATATATTTATACATTTGTACATGAGGTCAATTTGTGTTTTTAAAATTGTTCTTTCTTTGTATTGTTTTGAATTGTATTGCTTTGTATTTGTTGTAATAGTTTTACTAAAAAACAGATTTTTTTACTATGTTTTAAAACGTTCTGGGATTTACATACTAAATAATCAATCAAAATGAGGAAACACATTCTAAAAGGTGAAAGACTTAATAATCTAGGGTTATAATTTCAGCTGCATGACAGTGTAATCTTTTGCTTTAAATTCTGTGTCTTATGGTCCTGCTTCACAACTATCTGCAGAAACAGCATTGCTTCAAAAGCTAGTGCCTCCAAATAAACCTGTTGGCCTATAAACTGGTGGTGCGTGATTTTTTTTAAACTTTCTCCACCTCAGTCCAACACCTGCTCCTCCAAACTAACATTGTGGTTGGCTGGTTAGCACTGGCCTTCCCTTGATTGACCAATGCAATATTCAACCAGCTGCCAGTCTGACATATCTGCAATATTCTGAGAAGGATAATTAATGTGAAATTATTTTACTAGGCCAGTTCCTATATGCAAACATCAGTTTGTTTGTTCCATCTTCTAAAAATGCTGGTCAAAGTTTGATTCTTAATTTCAACTCCCAGTTCCAAACCAAAAATGAGAGAAGTAACAAAGAAATAGTGATGGTCGTAATACCTCTCAGTGTATACACAATTTCTTTCAGCTTGCAAATAGCATTTGCTGACTTTTTGTAAGAGCAATTAAGTGCTCGGCAATATGTACAAGAGGGGTCATCCATGTCTGTACAGACTGCCGAAGGCACACAAAAATGATGACCCTTTCTACAAAGTTTTTAATGTATGATTGGTTCTACTTAGCACTGTGATGACTTGATGGCTTTAAGAGGTGTACCTGTTCTTCAACAATGAACATTAAGTTTTAACCAGTTTAGAATAGTAACAAAATTGAGCTCAACAATGTGTATAAACAAGCATAACAACTATTTCACATTAACTTTATTTTAGATTCTGCCAACAATTCTGACAGACATTTCATTATACGACCATAAATTGAACTAAGATAAAAATATATACTGACATTGATTGCTTGCTTAGTTCTCAAAACTATAAATAATTGCCGGTGCAGGAACCAAATAGACACTATTTGGTATAAATTAACTATTCAAACACTTAAATGAGCTTCACATCGAATCCTTTATTATTAAAGCGTCCAATGTGTAATACATTGATTAGGATTTAACAGTCTTATGTGCATATAGAATAGGTAATCCATAATCTGAGTGTCACCAGCCCCCTTTCCCACCCTTTTTCTTTTTTTGTTGCTGTTTTTTCTTGGAGGCAGCAGAAGGCTTCTGTTGCCGAGGTGGAACAATGTTGCTTGAAGATGCAACTGTTGCTGCTGTCCCAGGTCGTGGGGATGTCGGTGGGCTATTCACAGTCTTGCTAGCATCACTAAAGTAGAAAGCAGAATAATTAACAAATTTTAAAGTACAATAACTGAATACATTCAATCATCTTAGTTGTATATTATAAACTTGTTACATTTACTAAACTGTTTTAAGAGTTGCAATAATCTTGGGAAATTTCAATTTCTAAGTATACCAATATAGGGGAAACATTTATGACTGTATACTGTATCAGAGATGACTGCCAATTGGTTGTCATGAGAACTCTGACAGAGGCGTTACCATGCCACAGTTAATAATTGTTATTCCTGATGAAGGGCTCCTGCCCAAAACATCGATTTTCCTGCTCCTCGGATGCTGCCTGACCTGCTGCGCTTTTCCAGCACCATTCTAATCTTGACTCTAATCTCCAGCAGCTACAGTCCTCACTTTTGCCAGGTTGACATGATTGGTCAGGGTACTGCGCTGGGAAATGAACCAGTGAACAGTCGTCACCTGTTTCATTGAGTTGAAACAAGTGCAGTATATGCATAAGTTCTTTCAGCTTACAAAAAGTCAGCAAACGCTATTTGTAAGAGCAATGAAGTGCTGGGCGATATGTACAAGAGGGGTCATCCATGTATGTAAAAACTGCCTAAGGCACACAAAAATGATTACCCTTTTTATAGCTATTATCTATGATTATGACGACTCGATGGCTTTAAGAGGTGTATTTTTTTTTGGAGAGAGGTTTCAAGACAGAAATGCCAAGCTGTCTATCTGGATACAATAAAGAGTTTCTGAGGCTTTTTTGTTGAAACAATAGAAGCAGCCTGAATGGGTGTGGTCAAGCTCTCTCAAAACCAGGATTTTTAATTTTAGTTTTTAGTAGAAGTTGTTGCTGAGGTCTTAGTAGGATTTGGGAGCTACAGTACATCACTTTCTGCTAGACACTGAATTTTCTGTTGGTGTTTTCCTACTGCCGGAGCTACATGTGAGACAATTTTTTTTTTAACTTGCCTTTTTCTAAGGGAGTATTTATGGGATGTTACTATATTGGAACAGTTTTACAGAAAATTGTGTGCACAGCCCAGTCCGTAGTGGAATTCAACCTCCAATCCGTGGACTCCATTTACACTTCTAGTTGTCATGGAAAGGCTGCCAACATCGTTAAAGGCCCCTCCAACTCTGGTAATGCTCTCTTCCAACTGGCAGAAGATACTAAAGCTCGAACACGCACAGACAGGTTCAAAAACAGCTTTTTCCCTACTGTTATTAGGCTGCTGAATGGACCTCTCTAACCAAATAATGTTGATCTTCCTGTGCAGCCATAACCTTGTATGCCTCTCTGTCTAAGCACCCTATGATCCATATGCCCTGGTTTGACACGATCTGCCTGCACTGCTCACAAAACAATACTTTTCACTGGAAGAAACAGGAATAGGCCATCTGGCCAATTGAGCACGCTCCTCCATTCAACAACACCAAGGCTGATCTTTTTGTGACCTTAGCTCCATTTACCCACTCTCTCACTTAACTCTTAATTCCTTTACCTGTTCAAAAAATTATCTTAGCTTTAAATACATTCACTGAGGAAGCATCAACTATTTCATAGGGCAGGGAATTCCACAGATTCATAACCCTTTGGGTAAACAAGTTCCTCCTCAATTCAGTCCTAAATCTGTTCCCCCTATTTTTGAGGCTATGCCCTCTTGCTCTGGTTTTACCCACCAGTAGAAACCACCTCACTGTTTCTATCTCATCTACTTCTTTCATACTTTTGTTTCTATAAAATCCCCCTCAGTTAATACCAATAAATTAGTAAAACATGACCTGCCTTTCATGAACATGTACTTAGGTAATGTGACAACAACAAATCAAATCAAAAATGAGTAGTAAAAAGGTATATTTTTCTGCTAAGCTTTCCATTAGAGTTAAATTATTCCAATTTCTTATTTCTTTTGTTGTAGTTTTACTATGGTGTATGAATAAAGTGCGTTTTGCTTCAAATCTGGTAGTTTGAGCATTCAAATTGTATCTGGAACACCACACCTTACACTCGCCTTTAATAGTAGTAGTTAGGGACTAGACTATCTTCTAAATAGATTTTTAGGGGGTTTGGTCGGGTCCATAGCAACATGAATTGGCCAAATGTTGAGTGAATTTCTACAACCAATTTTATGCAAGCTTTTCACCTTTATTAAAGAACATACTGATTTGCATATTGATGAAAATAAAGTGCCCATATGTTTAACTGACATAGCTAGCCTATTTACTAATGCACTGAACATTGTAGTGAACAACACCACACATGTCTAAATGGATATTACCATGCGATCCCCTAGAGGTCTTGCTCTCGCAAACATTTTTGTAGAAATTCCAAACTATCAGGTCTTCAATGGAATAACACCTAACTTCCTACTTGTCACATATTTCCAATACGTAAATGTTTGAATCTGCAGGTGTATGGGAGAACTTCATTGTGTGTCTTAATGGGTTCTATCCTGCATTCAAATTTATATTTGGAATGGAATAGTCTAACAAATTCTCTTCCCTCAAGGTTTTGGTTGAGAAATTGGCCAGAGGATTCTCTACCACCAGCTACTGCAAACCTACATTAAAATTCTTAAAGTTGCACATGCTTTAAGATTTGCTAAAGGGTTAGCTACCTCAAATATTTGAGCAACAGATGAAGCTAGTTTTGAAACAATGATAGTTTTGAACCATGATGATGGATGACTTGAAGGGAAACTGGTCAGTGCTGGTATTCCCGTGCATCTGTTGCTATTGTCCTTCTCTCATGCATATAGTGTTGCGACGTAGGTTAACATTTACTCCTATTTCTGTTATGGACAGGCCGGACTCCCCTCAAATCATTTCAAGAAGGTAGCCCAGACCCTAACTTTTCTAGTTGTTTTAAGCAGATGTAAAGTTAATACTGAGTAATGCAGCTGGTCATCACTTAATTTTAAACAAAGCAGAATTTATTTGCAAACCAACAAATGAAACATTAACAAAAGAGAACCAAATATAGAATAAGTTAATCTATTGAAAACCCAACTGACACGATATACCCTGAAACTGAAAGGATTGTTCTGATTTCTTGCAACATCGCATAAACACACTTTATGGCAAAAAGGTAAATTCAAACAAAGGTTCTTACAGCAGAGATGTGAGTGAGTGAGCGAGCAAACTATTCTGCTGCTACTGCTGACTCACTGTCACCGTGAACAGCCAGTTCTGAACTGCTAAAACCGCTCAGAACTCACCCAAGTTAGTACACGAGCAATGCCAGACAATGCAATGGATTATATTTATTGTGAGGACAGGTCCTCATTCCCATAAAGGTTATACTGTGGTTATTTGTACCAAACGTTCAACGGACAGATGTAGTTGCAAAAGGTAAGTTGGTAAAAGTGAAGTTGATTTTGCCTCAAGTTGGTTCAGTCCTTCTTACTACAGGCCCAATCTAGTAAATGTATTCTTATAGATCCAGGCATCTCGGTCAGTAGTAGTTTTCCAAAGCTACTTTTAGTGATGGATATTGAAGTCCCCTAGTCAGAGTACATTCTATGTCCTTACTTCCTCCACTTTTTGCAAATGGTATTCAATAGTGAGGACAACTGATTTATCAGCTGGAGGCTGCTAAGTGGTAATCAGCCCATGTTTGATTCCATGCCCTATGACTTCATACAATTAAAATGTCACAAATTTGCAGACTCGTTCCTAATTGTACCTCTCTGCCTTCACCTCTAACAAATGCCTTTTGGAAGCCCAGGTACACATCAGTAGCAGTACTCTTATCAAGTCTCACTTTTACGTCTTCAAATCAAGTTAATTAAATGTGATTTTCCACAAAGAAATCATTGCTGGCTCTTCCTAATTAGCTAACATTTGTTCATGTGGCTACTAATGCTAACCTGAATTATTGTTTTTAGATGTAGGTGGTGGTTGCATACTGGTAACTTCATTGGACTAGTAATCCAGAACACCAAGCTAATGTACTAGGAACATGGACCAAATAGAGACAGGTACAGTTGAGGTATTCAAGAATAATTTAAAGAGAAATAATGTACAAGGTTGTGGGGGAAAAAGGCAGCAGCATGGCACAAAGTCACAAAGTTAATGTTTACAGCCAGTGCAAGTACTGATCGCTTCCTTTTTCACAGTAAAACTGTGATTCTGTCAAAATAAACAAAATTAAATATTTAACTTTTTTTACTTCCCTTCTGCCAGTCTCTTCATTAAGAAAGGATATAAACTATTATTTTACATTTCTAAATTTCAGCATTTCACACTCACTAAAAGCAGTGACTCACCAACTAATCAACTTACAGCTTTCCTGTGGCGTGATTTTTCAAACTCAGCTCTCTCAATGTTTTTAGCTCTGGGTCCACTCTCTCATCACTTTCTCTACTTGCTCGATCTCTGTTTTCAGGCTTTTTGTCCTCTTTCTCGCTGTTTTAAAAGCTCTGCGCCCACTCCCCCTCATGCAATTTTGAGGCTGTGGGTGCTTTCTCTGGGTCTGTTCTCCATTTTGGGTTGTTTAAAAGCTCTGGGGGTGACACACACTCACCGTTCAAGAGCTCGGAGTTTGGTCTCCTCTTGTGCCGTTTTAAGGCTCTGGGTTCACTTCCCCACTCTCTGTTTTAAGGTGCTGGGCTCTACCAAATTATGATCGTGTTAGGCAGTTATTTTACTAATATAGAGTCAGCTCTCTCCAATTTTACACAGTTCCGCAGATGTTACTCAGAAAGACTTTTAAGGTTGACTGAGCAGTTGTACCTTTGTCACTTCTGGTGTCCGAGACAAGTGCTTCACCTGGTTTTCTTGATCAACGTTTCTGGACTGGTTTGGTAAAACTAGATGGCTAGCTGGGTAATTTCACAGGGCAGGTAAGACCAATCATTTTGTTGGACTATAGACTGTGACCTAAAACGTAATATGTGACCCAAGTCACCCAAATACAGAACTTAATCCCACTTACTCTTGTCTCATTTGAAATCACGGGGTGAATGTTGTGGGATAAGGGGCATCTGACTATATTGCTCCCCCTCCACCCCTATACAAACATGTCGCCAGTGGCCTTAACAAGCAGAGAGTGGGATGTTTACTCTTAAGTGCAACAAAAACTTTGCTCCCGAAAGTTGCTGGCCAATCTGATTTGTTGGTAGTTTTAAGAGTTGCAACAGTGCCAATATTCAGCAATTTTAGATTAGATTACAGTTGGAAACAGGCCCTTCGGCCCAACAAGTCCACACCAACCCTCTGAAGAGCAACCCACCCAGACCCATTCCCCTACATTAACCCCCTGACTAATGCACCTAACACTACAGGCAATTTAGCATGGCCAATTCACCTAACCTGCACATCTTTGGACTGTGGGAGAAAACCAGAGTACCCGGAGGAAACCCACGCAGACACGTGGAGAATGTGCAAACTCCACACAGTCAGTCGCCTGAGGCAGGAATTGAACCCAGGTCTCTGGCGCTGTGAGGCAGCAGTGCTGACAACTGTGCCATCATGCTGCCCACAGTGGGACAATAAGCAAGTCCACAAACAAGCCCACAATCTTTTGGCAGGGAAGAATCTGGCAGTCTAAGGAGTGGAGCAAGAGGGACGATAAGGGCAGGATTTGGAAGATAAGTGGAGATGCACAAATGAATGGAGTCCCCAGAGTGCACAAGGCATCGTAAAATGATGCACCCACTTCCTTGCTACTTCAGTGCAGATTTTTAAAAAATTGACTCCCACTCTTTCCAACCTGCAGCATGATTTTCAGGTCAATTGGATTGTTAGCAAACTCATTTACAGGTATTTGGAAATTTTTTTTGAAATGGGTGGGTGGTGACTTCAGCACCAGCTGACTTTGAGAATTGCTTGACTCTGACACGCAAGTGAGACAGTAGCCAGCCAGATTTAGAAATGCAAAATATGGATCGATGTCTCTCAATTAATTGCTGGTTTGATTTACTTAGATTTTCTCAGCTAGGAGGTTTGGAAAGAGATTTGGTCTGACTGATTTATTTAAAATGGTGTAAGCAGTGTCACCTTGAGATATTTGGAAATTTGTGGAAACATGGACCTAAAGTTTCTGGGACTGTGACCAGGCAAAAAAAGTTATTTTGCCATAAGTTGTTTAAGTACAAGTAGCAATTCCTAAACAGCAAAATACCATAAAAACATGTCAAAATGCATACTATGAGAATCCCAGGATCTTAAAGCACAGGAGAACATTTTCCAATCTGCATCTGATACAAACAGACTTCTTTCCTATTCTTTGCCAAACACTCTGCAGTTTTTTTTTATATACAGTTGTTATTTTGAGAGCAGAAAGCCTATCATGAGTAACACTCACAGTTCTGCTGCTGTAGACAATGTTGCTCCTTGAGTACCTTTCCCTATTGGTTCCTTCTTCTTCCCTTTCTTTCTTCCACGATAGTATGAACGTTCCCGCATGGGAAGCCATCGTTCTGGATCTGGAGGCACTTTAGGATCATAATTTTTGGGAAGCTTACCTGTACAATAAAGGAGGACATATGATAAGCTTTGATTTAGTTCATAAAAGGTGAACTGATGTGAACATTTTCATCAGATATTTTCACGCCTAATCAACAGGCTTCTCCATATGGTTGAACGTCTACCAAAATTATTTAATTTTATAGCTCCAAAACAGAAATAACCTGAATGGCTAATCACATCAGTCCAACCTGCTAATATTGGAGCACTTTCCTCTGAAGTGTGGCAAGACAATTGCTATGGCCATAATTCTTCACACTGGAAGTTCATCCATATCCTATTTGCTCAGGGGTAGAGCGAGATTTGATTAAAGAACAGTTGTAAAGCAGAAGCCTGCAGTATTTGAACTTTTTTTGGGAAGGGGTTTGCAAGAGGGAAAGATGAAACAGTGTCAATTAACAGCATAATTGTGGTTAACTATCACACTGTTTTCAGATCGCTGCTGTCTTACAAAAAGTGGCTGAGCTGAAACCAACTGCTGCAAATGGAAGAGATGTGGAGAATGGATAGGCATGACTGAGGAACAAATGGACATGAAGAAAAGGGCAGATGATCGGAGGAAAGGGAAGGTTGGCTGGCTAGGGGTACAAAACCGCAGAGGGACACTCGGCCTGTAACAGAACATTGGATGTTGGGGATCAACAAGGATAACAGAGGTGAAAGAGAACAACAGGAGTTAAAGAAACTGTTTTCATTATTTTCAACATCAAATGGTTTTGCAAAAGTGCTGTCTGAGCAGTGCTGATAGAGTAAGAGCATTTTGGGGTTGAGGCAAGAGCTACTCTACCCAAAGTAACATATCATAAATTGGAGACTATAAGGAATGGGGACAGAGGTCAGCCAATCCATCCACTGGGTCTGTTTCACCATTCAATTAAATCACTGCTGGTTTGATTGTTCTCAAATTATCTAAAAAAGGATCTGGGTGTTTGTGCATGAATCACAGTAAGTGGGTATGTAGGTACAGCATATACTAAGAAAGGCAAATGGAATTCTCATATTTATTGCAAAAGGACTAGATGATAAAAGTAAAGAAGTTTTGTTCCAGTTATAATAGTGTCCAGTTTTGGACTCCTTATTTGAGGAAGGTTATGGTAGCACTGGAGGCAGTTCAGATGAAATTCACCAGGTTTATTCCAGGGATGAAAGGGCTGACATCCAAGGAGTGGTTGAAAAACTTGGGTTAGTACTTGCTGAAATTCAGAAGGATAAAGAGGCATCTGATTAAGGTATTGAAATGCTAAAAGGGATTGATAAGGTGGATGTCGAACAGGTGCTGTCCTTTGCGGAACAGTCTTGAAAGGTCATAACTACACAGTGAGAGGAGGTCAGTTCAAAACTGAGATAAGGAGAAACTACCTCTCCTAGAGGGTTGTGCATCTGTGGAACTCTGCCCGGAGTTCAGTGGGGGCAAAATCAATTAACAGATTCAAGAAAGAAATAGATAGGATTCTGATGAAATGCAGGATAAAGGACTATTGGGGAATAGGCAGCAGATGGAGTTGAGACCAGGATAAGATCAGCTACGATCATGTTAAATGGCGGAACAGGCTTGAAGGACTGAATTGCCTACTCCTGCTTCTAATTCCGGTGTTCCTACAAGAAGGAACGGATAGTGCTTTCAACTGATAAAATGTCACAAGGACTGTTTTAAAACCAAGTATGATACTGAGACACAAAAAGGAAAAAATAGGTCAGAAAATCCTGGCCAAAGAGGCAGGTATTAAACACTGTTTTAAAGGAGGAAATTGAAGTAGAGGGGGAGAGAACTTCACAACTTGTGGCATCAGCAACTTTGGGCATGACCATCAATGATGAAGCAAATATAATTTGTGACTCACAAAAGGGCAAAATTATAAAGTGGATGCCTTGGAAATTGTTTAGGTTGCTGCAACTTATAGTTGAGAAGGGGCAAAGCCATACATGCATTTAAAATCAAAGCTGAGAATGTTTAAGTCAAAATGTTGCCTGAATGACAGAGTTATTAGTTAAGACATGGTTAGTTGAATTTGTGAGGTGATCTTAAATTTAAGGAGTAGAACTGGGAGACCAGTCAGGTGTGCACTGAAAATGACCAAGGCTGGAATTAGTCAGGGAATGAATAAAGTGTTAAACACAGTTTGTCATAAAGCACACAGAGAGGCTATTTCAAGATGATTACTGGGAGAGAGTAGCAGGCATAATAAAATTAAAACCTTTCTTTTTCTTCTTTTTTTTCTTTATGTCTCCTTGTCTGGAAAAGAAAGGAAAATAGTGATACTGAGAATACAACATGCCAAACAGAATGGATTAAGTTTCTTGGCTTTCCATGTTTGCATTAAAGGAGCAGCATAAAAATGTATTACTATAGAAATTTTCAAAGAAATGAAATTTCTATATTCATTATTCTCAAAACCATGCAACGTCAAATCAAACTCAGATATAACAGAAGTCCAACCATTACTTAGCAGTCACAAATGTTACCAACAGAGCACAGTACTCGCAAGAAATGCAGCTCAGGAAACTGAAGGAATTCACATCTGTGACTTTCTGCTCATGAATTAAAATTAACGGTTAAAAACAGGTCACAATAAAACATTGATACGCACACCATGCAAATACATTTTGCAAATGAAATCATCTATAAAATACGTATCAAAACAAACAATTTTTGCATATGACTAATAATATGTTTGCATTTTCCAGCACTGCCACAAATTCAACATTCATAGAACAGTATAGCACAGTACAGACCCTTCGGCCCTCAATATTGTGCTGGCCTTTTATCCTACTCTTTGATCAGACTAATCTACATACTGTTCATTGTACTAATTTCCATGTGCCTTTCCAAGAGTCGCTTAAGTGTCCGTAGTACGTCTGACTCTACTACCACTGCTGGCAGTGCATTCCACGCACCCACCACTTTCTGAGTAAAGAACCTAACTGACATCTCTCGTAAATCTTCCTCTAATTACCTTAAAATTATACCCCCTTGTGATGGACATTTCTGCCCTGGGAAAAAGTCTCTGGCTATGCACTCTATTTGTGCCTCTCATCATCTTGTACACCTCAATCAAGTCACCTTTCAACCTTCTTTGCTCTAATGAGAAAACCTCTAGTTGCCATAACCTTTCTTCATAAAACATGCCCTTCAATCCAGGCAGCGACCTGGTAAATCTCCTCTTCCCCCTCTCTAAAGCTTCCACATCTTTGCTGTACTCCAAATGTGGTCTAACTAGGACATTGTACAGCTGCAACATAACCTTGCAGCTCTTAAACTCATTCCTCTTGCTAATATGCC
Source organism: Chiloscyllium punctatum (assembly GCF_047496795.1). Taxonomy (NCBI): domain Eukaryota; kingdom Metazoa; phylum Chordata; class Chondrichthyes; order Orectolobiformes; family Hemiscylliidae; genus Chiloscyllium; species Chiloscyllium punctatum. The sequence continues at coordinate 151,116 of NC_092752.1, forward strand.
TTCTTAACACCCTATCAACCTGGGTAGCAACTTTGAGCGATCTATGGACACAGACTCAAAGAATCCTGCCTTTAACCCTGCATTCTGCATTCAAATTCCTTCAAACAAAACTGCTTTGGCATCAATTGTTATGACCCAGGTTAGAGGTATGCACATTCTTTCAAGTCTCATGACTCCACAAGTCACAATACAAAAATCAAAATATTTTTCTGTGACCAAGATGATCCCAATTAAATACCTTATCAGTATCACATTTTAAACAAACACCAATCAACATTTTTTTTTAAATAAACACAATTATGGGCTGATTACCATAGCAAAACATATTCAATCAAGATGCAATTATTGATTAACATTCAGAGTCAGTATTTTCAAGTATAAATGGTTATCCCTGTAAATATTACCAGAACATATATGTAAGGTTGTAAGTTAGCTCGCTGAGCTGGTGGGTTTTTTCTCAGACATTTCGTGACCATAATGGCTCACGGACGAAGAGGGACACCAGTTTGACTGGGACAATACATCCACCTTAGGACGGGCCAAACAAAAGACACATGCAGGAATTCCTAAACACCTGACATTCAAACCGGAACATACAGTTTTAGACTCAATTTATCATCCCCATAGAAACAGAACCAGAAGTGATATCACCAACCACAACAAACCAGGGCACTCAAAAAGTAAGTGGAACAGAGCACCAACACTTCACTGGAGGCTCACTGATGACGTTACCTAGCATGGTGATAGAATATCTGAGAACACACCCACCAGCTCAGCGAGCTAACTTATAACCAGATCCACAACCTGAGCTACAAATCCTCTCCAAAATCTCAAACATACGTGTAAAAACACTTTCCAGGAAAATAGAAGACGACAAATTTTTCTGTGGAAGTGGCTTTCTGAACAAAGACTTTAGCCAATGGATAATTCTTGATGGTAAAAGGATAAGCGTAGAATGTTCTGGAGTTTGTTGTTCTGATGTTCTTTTACATGTGATCAAGTCACCAATCATGGACAATGCCCTCCAAATCTCTGTGGTCACAGCTCCCTTAGGCAATAAAATCTTGAGGCGTGCTTTCAATCACACTTTCAAAAGAACAGATAAGTTTTCCATTGAACTGACGTAGAGGGTTATCTTTTCAAAACTGGGAGAGGTCAGCCGGAAACTCATTCAGAGCAAGTTTCATTCCAGTTCAGCTTGTCCTTAGCAGGCTTCCCTCCAACTCCCAATGACTTGACATTAAGCTCTTCTTCTGTCATCTTCACCTCTGTACGCACTTCTTTGAACAGGAACTCTTCCCACAACGCTGACCCATTCACGCATCTCCAATACCTCTCCTCCACCTGGACCCTTCTCCCAGGCCCTTCACTGGTATTTGATTTCTTCATTGAGAACTGCCGATATGACGGTGGCCACCTTAATTTCTCTGCTCCCCTCACCCACTCTAATCCATCTCCCTCTGAACTTGCAACACTATTTCCTCAGGTCCATACCAATTTTAGAGTTATAGAGTCATAGAGGTGGACAGCATGGAAACAGACCCTTCAGTCCAACCTGTCCACGCCGACCAGATATCCCAACCCAATCGAGTCCCACCTGCCAGCACCTAGCCCATATCCCTCCAAACCCTTCCTAATCATATACCCATCCAAATGCCTCTTAAATGTTGCAATTGTACCAGCCTCCACCACATCCTCTGGCAGCTCATTCCATACACGTACCACCCTCTGTGTGAAAAGGTTTCCCCTTAGTTCTCTTTTATATCTTTCCCCTCTCTCCCTAAACCTATGCCCTCTAGGTCTGGACTCCCCCACCCCAGGGAAAAGACTTTGCCTATTTATTCTATCCACGCCCCTCATGATTTTATAAACCTCCATAAGGTTACCCCTCAGCCTCCGACACTCCAGGGAAAACAGCCCCAGCCTGTACAGCCTCTCCCTATAGCTCAAATCCTCCAACCCTGGCAACATCCTTCTAAATCTTTTCCGAACCCTTTCAAGTTTCACAACATCCTTCCGATAGGAAGGAGACCAGAATTGCACACAATATTCCAACAATGGCCTAACCAATGTCCTGTACAGCCGCAACATGACCTCCCAACTCCTGTACTCAATACTCTGACCTATGAAGGAAAGCATACCAAACATCATCTGCACTACCCTATCTACCCGTGACTCCACTTTCAAGGAGCTAAGAACCTGCACTCCAAGGTCTCTTTGTTCAGCAACACTCCCTAGGACCTTACCATTAGGTGTATATGTCCTGCTAAGATTTGCTTTCCCAAAATTCAGCACCTCGCAATTATCTGAATTAAACTCCCAACCCACTTCTGCCAATTCTCAGCGCATTGGTCCATCTGGTCGAGATCCTGTTGTAATCTGAGGTAACCCTCTTTGCTGTCCACTACACCTCCAATTTTGGGGTCATCTGCAAACTTACTGACTGTAGCTCTTATGCTTGCATCCAAATCATTTTTGTAAATGACCAAGGTAGAGGACCCAGCACCAATCGTTGTGGTACTCCACTGATCACAGGCCTCCAGTCTGAAAAACAACCCTCCACCACCACCCTCTGTCTTCTACCTTTGAGCCAGTTCAGTATCCAAATGGCTAGTTCTCCCTGTATTCCATGAGATCGAACCTTGTTAACCAGTCTCCCATGGGGAACCTTGTCGAATGCCTTACTGAAGTCCATGTAGATCACATCTACCATTCTGCCCTTATCAATCTTCTTTGTTACTTCTTCAAAAAACTCAATCAAGTTTGTGAGGCATGATTTCCCGCGCACAAAGCTATGTTGACTATCCCGAATCAGTCCTTGCCTTTCCAAATACACGTACATCCTGTCCCTCAGGATTCCCTCCAACAACTTGTCCACCACCGAGGTCAGGCTCACCGGTCTATAGTTCCCTGGCTTGTTTTTACCACCTTTCTTATACAGTGGTACCACATTTGCCAACCTCCAGTCTTCCGACAACTCACCTGTGACTATCGATGAAACAAATATCTCAGCAAGAGGCCCAGCAATCACTTGTCTAGCTTCCCACAAAGTTCTCGGGTACACCTGATCAGGTCCTGGGGATTTATTCACTTTGATGCGTTTCAAGACATCCAGCACTTCCCCTTCAGTAATCTGGACATTTTGCAAGATGTCACCATCTATTTCCCTTCAGTCTATATCTTCCATATTCTTTTCCACAGTAAATACTGATGCAAAATATTCATTTAGTATCTCCCACATTTTCTGCAGCCCCACACAAAGGCCACCTTGCTGATCTTTGAGGAACCCTATTCTCTCTCTAGTTACCCTTTTGTCCTTAATATAATTTGTAAAAACCCTTTGGATTCTCCTTAATTCTATTTGCCAAAGCTATCTCGTGTCCTCTTTTTGCCCTCCTAATTTCCCCGTTAAGTATACTCCTACTTCCTTTATACTCTTCTAAGGATTCACTCTATCTATCCTCTCTATACCTGGCATATGCTTCCTTCTTTTTCTTAACCAAACCCTCAACATCTTAAGTCATCCAGCATTCCCTATACTTACCAGCCTTCCCTTTCACCCTGACAGGAATATTCTGGATTCTTGTTATCTCATTTCTGAAGGCTTCCCATTTTCCAGCCGTCCCTTTACCTGCGAACATCTGCCTCCAATCAGCTTTCGAAAGTTCTTGCCTAATGCCATCAAAAGTGGCCTTTCTCCAATTTAGAACTTCAACTTTTAGATCTGGTCTATCCTTTTCCATCACTATTTTAAAACAAATAGAATTATGGTCTCTGTTCCCAAAGTGCTCCCCCACTGACACCTCAGTCACCTGCCCTGCCTTATTTCTCAAGAGTAGGTCAAATTTTGCACCTTCTCTAGTAGGTACATCCACATACTGAATCAGAAAATTGTCTTGCACACACTTAAATTCCTCTCCATCTAAACCTTTAACACTATGGCAGTCCCAGTCGATGTTTCAAAAGTTAAAATCCCCTACCATAACTACCCTATTATTCTTACAGATAGCTGAGATCAAAGAAATGGCAGAGGAATTAAATGGGTACTTCAGATCTGTGTTCACTGGGGAAGACACAAGCAATCTCCCTGAGGTAACAGTGGCTGAAGGACCTGAACTTAAGGGAATTTATATTTGCCAGGATTTGGTGTTGGAGAGACTGTTAGGTCTGAAGGTTGATAAGTCTCCGGGACCTGATGGTCTGCATCCCAGGGTACTGAAGGAGGTGGCTCGGGAAATCGTGGATGCGCTGGTGATTATTTTCCAGAGTTCAATAGAATCGGGGTCGGTTCCTGAGGATTGGAGGGCGGCTAATGTTGTGCCACTTTTTAAGAAGGGTGGGCGGGAGAAAGCAGGAAATTATAGACCAGTTAGTCTGACCTCAGTGGTGGGAAAGATTAGATTAGATTAGATTAGATTACTCACAGTGTGGAAACAGGCCCTTCGGCCCAACAAGTCCACACCGCCCCGCTGAAGCGCAACCCACCCATACCCCGACAACTACCCCTTACCTAACACTACAGGCAATTTAGCATGGCCAATTCACCTGACCTGCACATCTTTGGACTGTGGGAGGAAACCGGAGCACCCGGAGGAAACCCACGCAGACACGGGGAGAATGTGCAAACTCCACACAGTTAGTCGCCTGAGGCGGGAATTGAACCCGGGTCTCTGGCGCTGTGAGGCAACAGTGATAACCACTGTGCCACCGTGCCGCCCAAAGATGCTGGAGTCTATTATAAAGGATGAAATTACGGCACATCTGGATAATAGTAACAGGATAGGACAGAGTCAGCATGGATTTATGAAGGGGAAATCATGCTTGACTAATCTTCTGGAATTTTTTGAGGATGTAACTCGGAAGATGGACGAGGGAGATCCAGTGGATGTAGTGTACCTGGACTTTCAGAAAGCTTTTGATAAAGTCCCACACAAGAGGTTAGTGAGCAAACGTAGGGCGCACGGTATTGGGGGCAAAGTACTAGATTGGATAGAGAATTGGTTGGCTAATAGGAAACAAAGGGTAGTGATTAACGGCTCCATTTCGGAATGGCAGGCAGTGACCAGTGGGGTACCGCAGGGATCAGTGCTGGGACCGCAGCTTTTTACAATATATGTAAATGATATAGAAGATGGTATCAGCAATAACATTAGCAAAATTGCTGATGATACAAAGCTGGGTGGCAGGGTGAAATGTGAGGAGGATGTTAGGAGATTACAGGGTGACCTGGACAAGTTGGGTGAGTGGGCAGATGCAGTTTAATGTGGATAAATGTCTGGTTATCCACTTTGGTGGCAAGAACAGGAAGGCAGATTACTACCTCAATGGTATCAAATTAGGTAAAGGGGCTGTTCAGAGAGATCTGGGTGTTCTTGTACACCAGTCAATGAAGGCAAGCATGCAGGTACAGCAGGTCGTGAAGGCGGCTAATAGCATGCTGGCCTTCATAACAAGAGGGATTGAGTATAGAAGCAAAGAGGTGCTTCTGCAGCTGTACAGGGCCCTGGTGAGACCACACCTGGAGTATTGTTTGCAGTTCTGGTCTTCAAATTTGAGGAAAGACATTCTGGCTATTGAGGGAGTGCAGCGTAGGTTCACGAGGTCAATTCCTGGAATGGCAGGATTGCCTTACACGGAAAGACTGAAGCGACTGGGCTTGTATACCCTTGAGTTTAGAAGACTGAGAGGGGATCTGATTGAAACGTATAGGATTATGAAAGGACTGGACACTCTGGCAGGAGGAAACATATTTCCGCTGATGGGGGAGTGCCAAACCAGAGGACACAACTTAAAAATACGGGGTAGACCATTTAGGACAGAGATGAGGAGAAACTACTTCACCCAGAGAGTGGTGGCTGTGTGGAATGCTCTGCCCCAGAGGGCAGTGGAGGCCCAGTCTCTGGATTCATTTAAGAAAGAATTGGATAGAGCTCTCAAAAGATAGTGGAGTCAAGGGTTATGGAGATAAGGCTGGAACAGGATACTGATTGGGAATGATCAGCCATGATCATATTGAATGGCGGTGCAGGCTCGAAGGGCTGAATGGCCTACTCCTGCATCTATTGTCTATTGTCTATCTCCTTACAAGTTTGTTTCTCAATTTCCCTCTGATTATTAGAGGGTCTATAATACAATCTCAACAAGGTGATCGAACGTTTCGTATTTCTCAGTTCCACCCAAATAACTTCCTTGGATGCATTTCCGGGAATATCCTCCCTCAGCACAGCTGTAATGCTATCCCTTTTCAAAAACACCACTCCCCCCTCCTCTCTTGCCTCCCTTTCTATCCTTCCTGTAGTATTTGTATCCTGGAATATTACGCTGCCAGTCCTGCCCACCCCTGAGCCATGTTTCTGTAATTGCCCAGATATCCCAGTCCCGTGCTCCTCATCATGCCCGGAGTTCATCTGCCTTCCCTTTTAGGCCTCTTGCATTGAAATAAATGCAGTTTAATTTATCAGTCCTACCTTGTCCCTGCCTGCCCTGACTGTTTGATTCACTTCTGTTCTCAACTGTAGCAGTCTCAGATTGATCTCTTTCCTCACTATCTCCCTGGGTCCCAACCCCCCATCCTTACTAGTTTAAATCCTCCCAAGCAGTTCTAACAAATCTCCCTGCCAGTATAATTAGTCCCCTTCCAATTCAGGTGCAATCCGTCCTTCTTGTACAGGTCATTTCTACCCCAAGAGAGATTCCAATGATCCAAAAATGTGAATCCTTCTCCCATACACCAACTCCTCAGCCATGCATTCATCTGCTCTATCCTCCTATTCCTGCCCTCACTAGCTTGTCAAACCTACCAATAAGGTTAGTGCTGTTGTCATCTGCTATGCTAACCTCTACCTAGCAACGGCTGAGCACCAACTCTCAGACGCTTGTTCACATCTCATTCTGGATCCTGACCCCACTGGGTTTAGTTGGCTGTAGTTTCCATGACTCAGTTGGACCTCATCTCGTTTGGAGATCTCACCTCCCACAGTTTCCCACATCATAGTCTCCCAACCTTGCACAGCCCACTTCTGTCTCCTTCCCAAAATCCACAAACAGGATTACCCTGGCCAACCCAATTTTTCAGGCTATTCTTTCCCCACTGAACTTCTCTCTGCCTATTTTCACTCTATGCTTTCCCCACCTTGTTCGAGCTCTTCCCACATACATTCATGATTCTTCTGATGTTTTAGGTAAGTTCTATAATTTCAATTTTTCTGGTCCTGGCCACAATCCCTTGATACATTCATTCCCCAAGAAGGCAGCCTGAGGACTCTTTGCTTCTTCCTTGAAAACAGGCCATCCACCATCAAGCTTCTCCATCTGGAAGAGCTTGTTCTCACTTTGAACAGATTCCCCTTTAGATTAGATTACATTACTTACTGAGTGGAAACAGACCCTTCGGCCCAACAAGTCCACACCAACCCTCTGAAGAGCAACCCACCCAGACCCATTACACTACATTAACCCCTGACTAATGCACCTAACACTACAGGCAATTTAGCATGGCCAATTCACCGAACCTGCACATCTTTGGACTGTGGGAGGAAACCGGAGCACCCGGAGGAAACCCACACAGACACTGGCAGAAGGTGCAAACTCCACACAGACAGTTGCCCGAGGCGGGAATTGATCCCAGGTCTCTGGCGCTGTGAGGCAGCAGTGCTAAGCACTGAGCCACCGTGCCGCCCAGGTCAAAAGGTACAGCCAAGCATGCCCTTTTGTGGGGTCTCTGGAACTTTTCTTGTTCCGATTCTAAGTCACACTAGACTCAAAACATTAACTCTGTTTATCTCCCCACAAATGCTGCCAGACATGCTGAATTTCTCCAGCATTCTGGATTTGTTCCCTTCAACTCCGTTTGCTCAAAGCATGTTTCTCACATACTAACCAGACAAAATAAAAACCTTCCAAGTCACTGTTCAGAACAGACCTAGCAGGATCTAAAGCAAAGTAAGCAGCTTATTACCAGTCCTGTAATTTCTAGAAGTCTTCTTTAAAGAAAATCTCATATCCACATAAATTTTCAATGATATATTTTAAACAAAACACTCCAGGTATATACACAAAACTTACTAATGTAAATTCTTTCTTCCACAAACCTTCAAAACTTAAGCTCTCCAAGCAAGATTATATATAGTGTTTTTGTCGTACTATGCTAAACATAGGAACATGAAACATTTACTAAGGTCCAAGCTAACTCCAAACTGATGCAATAGTTGACTCCTGTTTTCACAGAGATCCATTCTACTTCATTCTGGGTATTGTAAGATCTGGCTTTGACTTTGGATTTGGATTGCATATACATTGTATCACTCTGGTGAGAATATAATCAGAGGATGAAAGTCTTTTCACACCAGTGCCCAACTTTAGTGTGAACGCAACTTAATTATAAAACTACTGGCATGCTGCCTCCAAATAAAAACAACTTCATACTGTTAGCACCTCAGCTGATATTAACACTTGTCAAGTCAGATCCTAGAATGAAACCTGGCTTACTAGATTATAAGTAACTAATTTTAAGTAAAAGTTACTTTTGGTGGTTAGTCATTAAAATATTTGTACAAGACTGCAAATGCCTTTTTTTAAAAATAGCAAAACACAAAATACACCAAAGTAAACAAAGCTAACCCAAACATCAAATTGAAGTTTCAACCTGTTGCCCAACACCATCCATTGGAGACTTGCCAAAATTACACTCCTATCTCAACTTCAGGTTACTTTCTTAAACAATGGCGACAATATTACAATTCCTTTCTGAGTCTGATGGCCTAAGCTTTCTCAATTCTAAACAACTTTAGGAGATATACATGCGTTTGGAAAGACAGCGTTTGATTAGGAGGAGTCGGCATGGCTTTGTGCATGGGAGATCATGCCTCAAATTTTTTTTTAAAAAAAAAGTTCTTTGATGAAGTAACTAGGAATGTTGACAAGGGTAGGTTGGCGGATGTAGTCTATATAGATTTTGGTAAGGCCTTTGATAAGGTTCCACATGGTAGGCTGCTCTGGAAGGTTAAATCGCTTGGAATCCAGGAGGATCTTGCAGATTGGATACACAGCTGACTTGATGGTAAGAAGCAGAGGGTAATAGTGGAAGGATGCATGTTGGACTGGAGGCCTGTGATTAGTGAAGTGTCTCAGGGGTCGGTGCAGGGCCCATTGCTGTTCATTATTTATATCAATAATCAATAATGTGAATGAGAATGTACAAGATATGATCAATAAGTTTGCAGATAATACTAAAATAGCCGCTATCGCAGACAGTGACTTGATCAGCTGGGGAAGTGGGCCAAGAAGTGGCAAATGGAGTTTAATACAGACAAGTGTGAGGTCTTCTATTTTGCAAAGTTAAAATCAAGATAGGCGTTTCATGGTAAATGATAGGGCGTTATGGGATGTAGAGGAATTTGGTGCTCAGATTCACAGTTCTCTGAAAGTGGAGTGACAGGAAGAGGGGGCAGTGGAAAAGGCTTTTGGCACACTGACCTTCATCAGTTGGGGCACTGAGTACTGAAGTTGGAAAGTTATACTGCAGTTATACAAAATGTTGGTGAAGCCACACTTGGAGTAATGCTGGTGCAGATGCTCTTCAGTGTTGGTCACCTTGTTATAGAAAGGTGATGATGGCCAATGACGACGAAAGGTGAATTGGTATGCATCTACAAAGAGTGCAGAAGAAATTTACAAGGATTTTGTGAGGACTCAATGGTCTGAGTCATTGGGAGAGGTGGGACAATCTAGGACTTCTTTCTTTAGAGTGTGGGGGGAGGTAGAAATCTTATACATGTAAGATCATGACAGGCATGGACAGGGTGAATGCACCCAGTCTGTTTCCCAGGGTTGGGGAATCAAGGACTCGATGAAATAAGTTTAAGGTTAGAGGGGAAAGGATAAAAGGGAATCTGAGGAGCCACTTGTTTTTTTAAAATAGGGTGGTACACATGTGGAATGAGTGGCCGGTGGAAGTTGTTGAGGTGGGTACATTAACAACATTTAAAAGGCATTTGAACAAATACACAGATAGGAAATGTTTAGAAGGATACGAGCCAAGTGCAGGGAAATGGGATTAGCATAGTCAGACATTTTGGTCAGCATGGATCAGTTTGGGCCAAAAGGTGCTGTAGGACTCTATTAAAATTTCTTTTCCAAACTCTCTTGGCTTTGAAGCTTCACAAAGTAGAAATCACTCCTGAAATGAATCATCTCCTTGAACTCAACAGGCTCCTGATAAGAGAAAATCTTTTCCTTATTGAAGTACACACTCATTTTCTTTTGCAATGAAGTCAACACAAAACTATATAGTTTTTTGTGATGATGCTGTCCATCATACATCCCAACGTATGAACATAATTTCCATTAACACTCCAACTGCAGTTGTCAGACTTCTTGAAATGGACACATTTAAGTCACTATTTCAAAATGAATTTCTGACCTCTTAAAAAGATCATACAAATATATATTACACATCTTTCATCACAATATAATGTATTTAACTTAATGGTTGGTCAAGACAGGAATCCTTGAACCTGAAGGCCATACCTATCATACCAGTGATGAAGAAAGATTAATTGTACGCACCTGCAACAACTGTAAGATCATTATTAATCTGCTAGTTGGTACTCCAGTGCTATCTACATGATACTTTAATCACAAAGAGAAATGAAAAATACCATCTCCACAACTTAAATGTTACTCTGCAGAGATGTGAAGATTATGGCCTAAGAATGAGGAATGACAAATGTGATTTTTTTCATATCCTCCATCATTTAGGTCATGTCATTGATGCAAAGGGACTACACAAGTCACCTTCAAATGTAAAAGCCATAACTGAGGAAACCAGCAACAGCACCAACAAAAAAAATGATTCTAAGAAACCAAGAGGCAAGATGCCATCTTATGAACCCAAACAGAAACAAATTGCTGGAAGCCTCAGCAGCATCTGTGGACAGAAATCAGAATTAACATTTGGGTTCGAGTGACCCTTTATCAAAGTCTTCTGATGATTATTTGTTCAGAGCTGCCGTGAATAAGACCAGAAGAAAAACCCTGATACTGTTAATTTCTCAGAATTCTCTAAAAGTTACTGTCAAAGTTGGAAGACAATGTCTCGCAACCAGAAGGCTAAATTTGAAGAACTGGTTTAAGTAGCGTATGTACTTGCGTAAAAGTTGATCTAATGTAAAAGTCGACCCACTGTTTTGGGTCAAAATGTCTGGAATTTTCCTTTTATCTTATGTCAAAGTCAATCCTAGGTCTTCATAGATAAGAGATCAACATTTGAGAGTCAAGGTATTATCCTATACATACATGTTACAATAAGGAATTGAATTCCTTTTTTGTGCTGTTGTGTTTTGATAAATAATTCACACCAACTTGGCATGAAAGTTTAAGACAATTTAGGTCAGAGTCAGATGGCAACTTCCTTTTGTGTGCAGCCCAGATGAGGTCGGTTTCCCTGCAGAACTAGTAGAAACTTCTAAGAAACTGGAGAATGATGAACTTTTGCATTTGACATATTTAATTTAAGATGTACCATGTAACTGTAACTTAAAGGCATATTATATTTCTACTTCACCTTTTGTATGTATAAATAAAAGCTCACTAATTCATTTTTGTTTCTGTTAACTTCATCCAGTAATTACCGTAACTCTTTTTTAATTGTTTATTCATTTAGAGATAAATTGGGCTTCTGCTAACAATACGGTATTTTGGACTCTAGTATGAGTTTTAGCCCGTCAGAAGTCGTACCCATGTAATAGTTCACCCTATAAATTTAACCTTAAAAAAAGTCTAAAAAATTCGACCTTTACACAAATATGTATGGTAGGTAATATGCGTTATGACCAAATAAATGAAAAGTTACGTGCTAACCAAAAGGTAGGAAGAGGGGAGGATCCCAAAATGCCAAAAAGACCTCCTTCTGGATTCTCCTTTTTTTGCTCAGAATATTGACCATTAATCAAAACTGAGTGTCCTGGCTTACCGATTAATGAACTATGGAATCCATGAAGGGAATTAGCAAAGCTTTTCAATTGAAGGAGATATATGATAGGGATGCTGCTGGTCATTGTGCTGAAGGCAAAGTAACAGTGCAAAGAAACCCCTTAGCAAGCAGTTGTATTATGACAATGACAAATTATGATGGTGATTAAACTGTACATGTGTCACAGCTTAATTACTTAATACATAACTAAAAGTGCTTAAAGCTCGTTATGAGTGTTGCAACCTTTCAATTTTGTAAACTGTCTTGTTCGTGGTCTAAGGCAAAACAACAACTTGAGTTTTCAATTCTACAAATTTTTTTTGTAAAACCTACACTACAACAAGCATTTCAACCCTGCCATACTTGCAGGCAATGTCACTCAGTGTCTGCCCCATTTGCTAGAATAGTTGTGCAATATGTTTTTGCCTTCATACAGAATGATTAAAGTATGGATTAAAGAAGGGAAGTAGCGATGCTGACCTGCTATACCTAGATGCATCAAGCCACTGCACACCAAGAAATATTGGTAAGGAAACACCAAATCCAAAATGTTTGTGAAATGGTGAATGATTCTTTCCCTTTCGGTGAAATGTATATATAATTGTAATTATCAAAGGTTTTCATCACAGGAACCTCAGGTGTCAAGGGAAATAGATACTGTGTATACATGTACGTAAAATTCACCACAGCCCTGCCAGAATATGGGGTGCTCTCTTACTTGAGAGATATTTGGTGGCAATTCCACCACACCTCATGAGTGCAGAGAGGTTGAGAAGCAAAGTCTTTCATGGTAACCTCAGCTTGTGTGGGAATTGAACTTCATGCTGCATTGGAAACCAGCCATCCAGCAAACTGAGCTAACCAAACCCCTGGTACATAAATATGCATCTGATTTTAAGAGTCAAATCAAATGATGCCATGGACCATAATGAAGAGAAACACTTTAGTTGAGCTCACTGCCTTCTACAGTGAACAACTCCTTAATAAAAGCTCTTATTCTTCTGAATGCTGAGGTCCCTAGTCATTCTTGAAATCTAACAGACAAGGAGGTAAAGTTTACATTTGTTACAGTCACATAAGATGTGTGACTTTGATGAGAGCTTTTATGAATCTTTGGCAGGGAGGAAATCTAACTGGAAGGATTCAACCTTAGAAACAAACTTAGACGGCTAGCAATTTTTGAGACGATTTATAGCTCAGGTTGAGGTTCGGCATTCAAGCTTGGTCGCTGAGCTGGAAGGTTTGTTTTCAGACGTTTCACCACCATACTAGGTAACATCATCAATGAGCCTCTGGTGAAGTACTGATGGTATATCCCACTTTCTATTTGTGTTTAGGTTTCTTTGGGTGGGTGATATCATTTCTAGTTCTTTTTCTCAGACAATGGTAGATGGGGTCCAAATTGATGTGTTTATTAATAGAATTCCATTGGAATGCCATGCTTCAAGGAATTCTTGTGCGTGTCTCTATTTGGCTTGTCCTAGCATGGATGTGTTGTCCCAGTCACAGTGGTGCCCTACTTCGTCTGTATGTAAGGATACTAATTATAGTGGGTCATGCCTTTGTGTGACTCACTGATATTCATGTATCCTGGTGGCTAGTTTTCTGCCTTTGATGTAAGGTAAAGTTGCTAGGGTTTCTGGGTGCGTTGTGTCTGCTTGTTTGGGTTTGTTGCTGAGAAATCGCCAAACTGTGTTAAATATTGAGTATCTGTTCTTCTTTAATGCAGTGTTTAGGTATTTCTCTTCTGCTCTTTGTAATTCCTCGGTGCTGCAGTGTGTGGTGGCCCATTGAATTAACGTCCTAATGCAGCTTTCTTTGTGGTTGTTGGGATGACTGCTTCTGTGGTTAAATATTTGGTCCATGTGTGTGTTGTTTTCCTGTAGAAAACAGGAAAACAAAGAGGAGGAAAACAACAAATTGCCATTCCTAGATGTCGCAGTAGAACCAATAGCCAATGGGGAACTTCAAACCAGTGTCTACAGGAAAACAACATATACGGACCAAATAGTGAACTACAGAAGCAATCATCACAGCAAACACAAACGAAGCTGCATTAGACATTATTTCAAAGAGCCACCGCACGCTGTAGCACAGAGGAACGACACATAGCAGAGGAAAATCACTTATACAGTGTATTCAAAAAGAACGGGTACCCAACGAACAGAGTCCATGAATTCTCAGCAACAAACCCAAACAAGCAGACAAAACACATCCTGAAACCCTAGCTACTGTCCCCACATCAAAGACATCTCGGAAATGACTGCCAGACTACTCAGACCTCTTGGCATCATGGTAGCCCACAAACAGAATTTAATGAACTTGAAAGATTCTATACCGACAACAAACAAAACTAATGTCATTTACAAAATACCTTACAAGAATTGTAACAAACGCTACATTGGACAAACAGGCAGAACACTAGCCACCAGGATACATGAACATTAACTAGCCACAAAACGACACGACCCACTCTCACTCGTATCCTTACATACAGATGGAAGGATACCACTTTGACTGGGACAACATATGCATCCACGGACAAGACAAACAGAGACGCACGAAAATTCCTAGAAGCATGACATTCCAACTAGAATTCTATCGACAAGCACATTGACTTGGGTCCCATTTACCACCCCCTAAGAAAAAAGGACACAAATGACATCACCATAGGAAATGATGTCACCACAGGAAATGACACCACTGGGTTTGGGGCAATGCGAAGGTGGACGGGTTTGGGGCCTCATGTGTGGTGTGTTGCTTAGTCTCCTGAACGAGGAGCAGACTTCACTGAAAACTCCGAGCCCCAGAGCAAATCAATTATGAGTGAAATGGTGCCTGTCCATCTCGTTTGGATAAAGGAGGTTCCTCCGTAAATCGAAAGTGGGCTACACCACCAGTGCTTCATTCGGAGGCTCACTGAGGATGTTACCTAATATGGTGATGAAACATCTGAAAACTAGCCTTCCAGCTCAGCAAGCAAACCTAGATCCAGAACCTCAACCTGAGCTACAAATCTTCTCAAGACTCGCTAATAAGATTCTTTTATTCTTGACCAAAACCTCAATATCTTTATTCCTCCACTGTTCCTTATTCTTACCTACCTTACTCTTCCTTCTCACAGAAACATAATACCTCTGAGCTCTCATCACAATCTTCAAAGCCTCCCATTTGTCAGACATCATTTTATCTACCAACAGTCTACTCCAATCATCTTTTGAAAGTTCTTGTCTCATCCCATTAAAATTTACCTTACTCCTATTAAAAACTAGCTTTTATAGAAGGCTTATCCTTTTCCATAAATACTTTGAAACTCAAAATTATGATCGCTAGATCCAAAGTGTTCCCCTACTCTTACTTCAGTCACTTGCCTTGCTTTATTGCCCAAAACAAAATCAAGGTTTGTTCCTTCTCTAGTAGGAGCATCCACATACTGATAAAGAAAACCTTCTTGAATAGAACATAGAACATACAACAATACAGCACAGAACAGGCCCTTCGGCCCACGATGTTGTGCCGAACTTCTATCCTAGATTAAGCACCCATCCATGTACCTATCCAAATGCCGCTTAAAAGGTCGCCAATGATTCTGACTCTACCACTCCCACGGGCAGCGCATTCCATGACCCCACCACTCTCTGGGTAAATAACCCACCCCTGACATCACCCTTCACCTTAAATTTATGTCCCCTTGTAACACACTGTTGTACCCGGGGAAAAAGTTTCTGACTGTCTACTCTATCTATTCCTCTGATCATCTTATAAACCTCTATCAAGTCACCCCTCATCCTTCGCCATTCCAACGAGAAAAGGCCGAGAACTCTCAACCTATCCTTGTACGGCCTATTCTCCATTCCAGGCAACATCCTGGTAAATCTCCTCTGCACCCTCTCCAAAGCTTCCACATCTTTCCTAAAGTGAGACGACCAGAACTGCACACAGTACTCCAAATGTGGCCTAACCAAAGTCCTGTACAGCTGCAACATCACTTCACGACTCTTGAATTCAATCCCTCTGCTAATGAACACTAATACACCATAGGCCTTCTTACAAGCTCTATCCACCTGAGTGGCAACTTTCAAAGATCTATGAACATAGACCCCAAGATCCCTCTGTTCCTCCCCCTGCCTCAGAACCCTACCGTTAACCCTGTATTCCGCATTCTTATTTGTTCTTCCAAAATGGACAACCTCACACTTGGCAGGGTTGAACTCCATCTGCCACTCCTCAGCCCAGCTCTGCATCATATCTAAGTCCCTTTGCAAACGACAAATGCCCTCCCCACTGTCCACAACTCCACCTATCTTCGTATCATCTGCAAATTTACTAACCCACCCTTCGACTCCCTCATCCAAGTCATTAATAAAAATTACAAACAGCAGAGGACCCAGAACTGATCCCTGCGGAACTCCACTTGTAACTGGGCTCCAGGCTGAATATTTACCATCTACCACCACTCTCTGCCTTCGACCGGTTAGTCAGTTTTCTATCCAATTGGCCAAATTTCCCTCTATCCCATGCCTCCTGACTTTCCGCATAAGCCTACCATGGGGAACCTTATCAAATGCCTTACTAAAATCCATGTACACTACATCCACTGCTCTACCCTCATCCACATGCTTGGTCACCTCCTCGAAGAATTCAATAAGACTTGTAAGGCAAGACCTACCCTTCACAAATCCGTGCTGGCTGTCCCTAATCAAGCAGTGTCTTTCCAGATACTATAAATCCTATCCCTCAGTACCCTTTCCATTACTTTGCCTACCACAGAAGTAAGACTAACTGGCCTGTAATTCCCGGGGTTATCCCTATTCCCTTTTTTGAACAGGGGCACAACATTCGCTACTCTCCAGTCCCCTGGTACCACCCCCGTTGACAGTGAAGACGAGAAGATCATTGCCAATGGTACTGCAATTTCCTCTCTTGCTTCCCATATAATCCTAGGAGATATCCCGTCAGGCCCGGGGGACTTGTCTATCCTCAAGTTGTTCAAAATGTCCAACACATCTTTCTTCCTAACAAGTATTTCTTCTAGCTTACCAGTCCGTTTCACACTCTCCTCTTCAACAATACGGTCCCTCTCGTTCGTAAATACTGAAGAGAAGTACTTGTTCAAGACCTCTTCTATCTCTTCCGACTCAATACACAATCTCCCACTACTGTCCTTGATCGGACCTACCCTCGTTCTCGAATACATTTAACATATTCTTCACCATTCAACCTTTAATATTATGGTAACCAGAATCAATGTTTGGAAAATTAAAATTCCCTATTTTACAACCTTATTATGATTATGTATGTTTGAGATCTCCCTACATATTTGTTTCTCAATTTCTCTGACTATTGAGGGCGGCTACAGTACAATCCCATCAAGTTGATCTTTTCTTTCTTATTTCTAATTTCTACCTGTATATTATCACAGGTAGAGTATCTCCTCTAATTACAGCAGTAATATATCATTTAATCAAAAACACCACTCCCACTCCTCTCATGCCTCATTTCCTATCCTTCTTATAGCATCTAAAACCCAGAACACTGATCTGCCAGTCCTGTCCACCTCTCAGCCAAGGGTCTGTAATAGCTGCAACATCACCTTTTAGTTGGGAGGATAGTTTAAAAAAAGATTTTGAAAGAGGTGAGGAGGAGTGGATTCAGATGCAGAGGTAAGGGTTCACACTATAAGGTGTGATCTAGTGAAAAGTACCACACTGCCATCATGATCGCCTTGGAGGGGAAATAAGGGAATATAGGTTTCAATCAGGGGAAGATCTTATCACACCTGAACCAGGAGTCAGTAAAGCTTGATGTTGACATAATCATCCACATTAAGCTTACTGGTAAAGATCTTGTTCACAAGTGAAAGTACATTCTGGAGATTAGGGTTAGATGCACAGAGGATCAATGACAAACGATATGTCGGCAGAGTCTAGAAATCCAGTACGGACGAGTGAGGTAAAAGACTGGCAAGGAAAGCTCTCTGTGCATTACTCATTTGTAATGTCAACAACAAAGTCCTTGGGGAAACTGGGCTTATTGCATATAATAATCCAACAGCAAATAATTAGATAAGTTCATCAGAGGTTGCGATGAATGGCATTCTAATACAGAATCAGACCTGCTGCTTTTGATTTCATAGAACAATACAGCGCAGAACAGGCCCTTCGGCCCTCAATGTTGCACCGACCTGTGAACTATTCTCAGCTCATCCCCCGACATTATCCCAAAATCATCCATGTGCTTATCTAAGGATTGTTTAACTATCCCAAATGTGGCTGAGTTGACTACATTAGCAGGTAGGGCATTCCACGCCCTTACCACTCTGAGTAAAGAACCTGCCTCTGACATCTGTCCTAAATCTATCACCCCTCAATTTGTAGTTATGCCCCCTCATACAAAGCTGACGTCATCATTCGAGGAAAAAGACTTCCACTGTCTACCCTATCTAATCCTTTGATCATCTTATATGTCTCTATCAAATCCCCTCTTAGCCTTCTTCTTGCCAATGAGAACAGACCCAAGTCTCTCAGCCTTTCCTCATAAGACCTTCCCTCCAGACCAGGCAACATCCTGGTAAATCTCCTCTGCACCTTTTCCAATGCTTCCATATCCTTCCCAAAATATGGCAACCAGAACTGTAATATTCCAAGTGTGGCTGCACCAGCGTTTTGTATAGATTTCAAGATGGCTCTTGCTCAAAATCAAAATTTTTACATTAAATAAAAAAAAAGTGTCATTTCAATTCTTTTCTACATACCCACATTCTTTCAGTTGACTTTCACCTGCCACCTTTGCGGCCTTTTTCCTTATGTATGTGGCACCATGTGAATTTTCTAAGGCATCGATATCAACTTTGAAAGACATAGTATCAGGTGACGGCAAGTGCTTGCTCAATCTGGACACACTGTTTAGGATTTAGGTTGTTCATTATTTAATCTATCAGTAGAAAAACCAGTGACCCTCTGTCTCTATTCATTTGGGAATCCTTTTAAATGGCTTTTCACCCTCAATCACTCAATCTAAACTCTCATTTGTGTTGGCACTTGTTTCCCTCCCTCACTCTGAATGCTAGGTTTTGGATTTTTTGATTAATTCATTCACGAGATGAGGCCATCTTGGCCAGTATTTACTGCCCTTCCCCAATTGTCTAGAGAACAGTTAAAAGTCAACCCATTGCTATGAGTCTGGAATCAATAAAGTGTGGCACTGGAAAAAGCATAGCAGGTCAGGCAGCATCTGAGGAGCAGGCGTATTGATATTGCAGGCATAAACCCTTTATCCCAAAATATCGACTCTCTTGCATCTGCAGTCTTTACTATCTCCTTTGAGAGGAGGGTTACATGTAGTCCAGAACAGATAAGGAAGGCAGTTTCCTTCTCTAAAAGGACATTAGTGAACCAGGTGAGTTTTCCCAACATAAAGAGAAAATGCTGGAAAATCTCAGCAGGTTTGGCAGCATCTGTAAGGAGAGAAAAGAGCTGACGTGTCAAGTCTAACTGACCCTTTGTCAAAGCTCAACAATTTTCCCAACAATTGACAATGGCTTCATGGTCATGATAAGACTCTTAATTCCGCCATCTGCCACACATGTGCTACATACAAGTGCGAATGCTTGTTTCATAAAAGAGGATACGTCTTGGCTTTTTCTGAGTTCACCAATGAATATGCAGAGATGAGCTGTGCCAAAGTCCGAATGTCCTCAGGATTTTGCCTGCAAAGACAAAATTGGCAGTGTTCTAATGATTATCCCAAAGCATTTCACTTTTACTTCACTTGCTTATTTTCATGAATGCAAACACCAAACATTTTGACTTCATCTCTTAAAATGGACTTGGCAAACGTTTTCTACGCATTGTAAATGAATACGCAAATATTCACAACAGTATAATTCACAGTATGTTTGCAAATAGCAGAAATAGAAACATCAAAAATATGAGCATAAGTAGTCCATTCAGTCCTTCAAGTTTGCTCTGCCATTCAGTATAATCATGGCTCATCATCCAACTCAACACCCTGATCCTGCTTTTCTCCCCACACACTTGGATTCCTTTGCGCCAACAAATATAACTACCCCTTCTTGAAACCACTCAATATTTTGGCCTCAACCATTTTCTGTGGCAGACAATTCTACAGGCTCAACTTTCTCTGGGTGAAGAAGTGTCTCATCTGAGCTAAATGGCCTACCCCTTAGACTGTGGTTCTGGATTCCCCAAATATTAGAAACATTCACTCTGTCTAGTCCTATTAGAATTTTATAGATTTCTATGAGATCCTTTCTCATTCTTCCAAACCCCAGTGAATATTGTCCTAACCGATCCAGTATCACTTCATATCTCAGTCCTACCATCCCAGGACTCTATCTGGTAATTCTTTGTTGCACTCTCTCCATAGCCAGAACATTGTTCCTCAGTTAAGGAGGCCAAATCCGCACAATGTCCCAGGTGTGGTCTCACTAAGGCCCTGTACTATTACAGCATCTATCTCAGCTCCAGTACTCAAATCTTCTAGCTATGAGTACCAACATACTATTTGCCTTCTTCACCACTGGTTGCACCCAACTGCTTACTTTCAGTGACTGGTATACAAGGACTCCCAGATCTAACTGCATGTCACCCTTTACTAATTGCCATTGAGATAATAATCTGCTTTCCTGTTGTTGCTACCAAAGTGAAAAACCTCACAATTACCCACAATATACTTTATCTGCCAAACACTGCAACACATTTGTACACACTGCAATATATCCAAATCACATTTAAGCATCACTGCAACGTCCTCACAGCACAACCTCTCACCCAGCTTTGTATTGTTTGCAAACTTTGAGCTTTTACGTAAAGTTCCCTTGTCTAAATCATCAATTTGCAATATGTATTGCAGATATGTGTTTAGAAACCAGCATTACCCCATTCCCCACCACTCAAAAGTCCCATTTATTCCTAATCTTGATTTCTTGGTTGCCAGCCAGTTTTCCATTCATGTCAATACATTACCCCCAATTCCATACACTTTAAATTGTCAATATTCAAAAATTAATGGCTGAATACAACATGATGGAGCCCTTACAAACAACACAATAATGGCTTTGGTTATCGACCCACTGATTTTCCCTGTCTTTGCATTGAAGAAGAATTTATTTTTTATTCGGTCAGTATCATAGAGATCAATAAATAGTTGCTATTGCACAACACATTTGGCACCAGTGAACTCAAATGTCAGCCTGCTACTTTGTGGGTGGATCATACTCTGCGGTTTTATACCAAGTTAACAGAATAATAAAAATCTTTTCTCACATGTAACATGGTTCAGGAGTGACTGTCCAAATATGAAAAAACATCTTTCCAGCTCCTCACAGGAATTAAATAACAAAGAAAATTTACAGCCCAGGAACAGGTCCTTCAGCCCTCCAAACCTGAGCCGATCCAAATCTACTATCTAAACCTGTTGCCCAATTCCTAAGGACCTGTATCCCTCTGCTCCGCACCTACAAACACATCTGTCCAGATGCATCTTAAATGAATCTACCGTGCCTGCCCAATGTAGAGGATGCAGTAAATGATGTGTGTGGAGGTGCAGGTGAATTTGTGACGGATATGGAAGGATCCCTTGGGGCCATGAAGGGGGAGATGTGGGCGCTAGTTTTGCATTTCTTGCGGTTGCAGGGGAAGGTGCCGGGAGTGGAGGTTGGGTTGGTGGTGGGGGTGTGGTGGACCTGATGAGGGAGTGGTCTTTCTGGAACGCTGATAGGGGAAGGGAGGGAAATATATCCTTGGTGGTGGGGTGCACCCACACCTCCCCCTCACGTCCCTCCAAGGCCCCAAGGGATCCGGTGTGGCCTCCTCTACACTGGGGAGACAGGCTGCCTACTTGCGGAACATTTCCGAGAACACCTCTGGGACACCCGCACCTACCAACCAACCAACCCAACCGCCCTGTGGCTGAACACTAACTTCCCCTCCCACTCCACCAAGGACATGCAGGTCCTTGGCCTCCTCCATCACCAGACCATGGCAACATGACGCCAGGAGGAAGAGCGCCTCATCTTCCACCTAGGAACCCTCCAACCACAAGGGATGAATGTAGACTTCTCCAGCTTCCTCATTTCCCCTCCCCCCACCTTATCTCAGTCCCAATCCTCGGACTCAGCACCGCCTTCTTGACCTGCAATCTCCTTCCCAACCTCTATCCCCCCACCCCCTCTCCGGCCTATCACCCTCACCTTAACCTCCTTCCACCTATTGCACTCCCAACGCCCCTCCCCCAAGTCCCTCTTCCCTACCTTCTATCTTAGCTTGCTTGGCACACCCTCATTCCTGAAGAAGGGCTTATGCCCAAAACGTCGTCGATTCCCCTGCTCCTTGGATGCTGCATGACCTGCTGCGCTTTTCCAGCAACACATTTTTCAGCTCTGATCTCCAGCATCTGCAATCCTCACTTTCTCCTAGATCATTTACAACAGGTAGTTCTCATAGAAAACATGCTTCAGCAGTGCAATTTGGCTATAATGTCACTGAAGAATTAGGGAACGGTATTTTTGAGAATGCTTACCTCCGTTCGCAGAATTGCAACTGCAGCAGCGATCACTTTGCATGTTTCATTCTGCACATGCGCCGCTGTCTCCACTCTGTTCTGCGCATGCGCATGGCTCCAATGTCAACTGCCATCAGGGCATGAGGAATGTACAGTACCATACATTTGAGCAGCTTCATCTCCAAAATTAAGCTAATGAATGCTCATTGCTCTCCCTCAGTTGAGAATATTCTTGCAAAGTTCCTGAATAAGTCCTGCATAATTCCTGCAGGACTACACGACTCTTAAACATACAATTTGCTTTTCTAATTAGTTTTTCTACCTGCATACCTCACAATCTAAACCAACCAACCACAGCCATTCACTTCTGCAACCACAACTGATCCTGACGGTGATGACGACAACGACCCTCTGACCCTGCATTAATAATATCTTTTCAATGTAATGTGCTAAATTTACCTTTGCTTGTTGATAAAAAGGATTTAAACCTACATTCAGCCTGTGCTATACATTGTGTTAGTTTTTTTAGGGTGAGTTTTGAGTAATTCTGAGTGCTATTTTCTGCTGGTCTGCCCCAACCTCATTTTTCCCATAGGTCCTATTATTTCTATTAAGCAAGGTTTCGCTGGAACATAACTACAGTGTTATAGCAGAACTACTTGGATTGCAAAAGTGTTCTAATTGTTCAGAAGTATTTACGTGAGCAGTGTATGCTATTAAGGTACTGTATACTTTAAATTAAACAAATTTTTGAGCATTATTTCCAACCAAGGTTCACAGTTAATGCGCCTCCTACCAGTACAGTATGAACAGTGAACTGAAGATCCCTTTAAAACCAACAGCTTCAATCAAGTTTATAAAGTACTCCTCTGGGCCAAGCATGAAGGTTCTATTCAGAAGTCATTCTAGTCTTTAAAAAGGGACAATATGGTGAGTTTTGAGAAGATTTGTAGCTCAGGTTGGTTCTGGATGTAGGTTTGCTCACTGAGCTGGAAGGTTCATTTCCAGATGTTGCGTCACCCTACTAGGTAACATGTTCAGTGGACCTCAGGCGAAGCAGTGTACACGATTCTTGCTTTCTATTTATAGGTTTGGGTTTCTTTGGGTTGGTAATGCCATTTCCAACGGCGATGCCATTTCCTGTTCTTTCTCTCAGGGAGTGGTAGATGGGGTCTAACTCAATGTGTTTGTTGATAGAGTTCCGGTTGGAATGCCATGCTTCTAGGAATTCTCGTGTTCGTCTAAGATGGATGCGTTGCCCCAGTTGTCCAATCAAGCTAGTGGACCTATGCTTTACCACACACTTCACCTTCAACAACAAAACCTACAGACAAACCAACAGAACACCCATGGGATCTCCGATATCAGGGTTCTTAGCAGAGGCAGTAATGCACAGACTCAAACAAACAGCTCTGCAAACCATCCAATGCAAGCTTTGGGTCCACTACATGGGCAACAACTTTGTCATCACTAAACGAAACAAATTAGAGGAAACCTTCAAGACAATCAATAATACCCTTCCTGGCAAAAGATTCACTAAAGAGGAGGAAAACAACAAACTGCCATTCCTAGATGTCACAGTGGAGCGAACAGCCAATGGGGAACTTCAAACCAGCGTCCACAGGAAAACAACACATATGGACCAAATTGTCAACTAGAGAAGCAATCATCCCAACATCTACCAACGAAGCTGCATTGGACCATTATTTCAACAAACCAACACACACTGTAGCACAGAGGAACTACGCAGAGCAGAGGAAAATCACCTATACCAGGTATTCAAAAAGAATGGATACCCAATGAACACAGTCCACTGATTTCTGAGCAACAAATCCAAATAAACAGACAAAACACATCCAGAAGCCACTCTCTCCTACATCAAATACACCTTGGAAATGACTGCCAGACTACTCAGACCCCTTGGCATCATGGTAGTCCACAAACCCACCAACACACTAAAACAGCAGCTAATGAACTTGAAAAACCCTATACAGACAAGCAAAACTAATGTCATTCACAAAATACCATGCAAGAACTGTAACAAACACTACATTGGACAAACAGACAGAAAACTAGCCACCAGGATACATGAACATCAACTAGCCACAAAACGACATGACCCTCTCTCACTAGTGTGCTTACATAAAAGCAAGGACGGACACCACTTCGACTGGGACAACACATCCATCTTAGGACGAGCCAAACAGAGACATGCACAAGAATTCCTAGAAGCATGGCATTCAAGCCGAAACTCTATCAACAAACACATTGACTTGGATCCCATCTACCACCTCCTGAGAAAAAGGACAGGAAAATGACACCACCATAGGAAATAACCTCACCAACCCAAAGAAACCCAAACATATAAAAAGCAGGAATCATGTACACTGCTTCACCTGAGGCCCACTGAAAATGTTACCTAGTAGGGAGATGAAACGCCTGGAGATGAACCTTCCAGCTCAGCGAGCAAACCTACATCCAAAAGGGACAATATGCTCCAGTAGCATTGCCCAATTGACTAGAAGCCAGTAATTCTCAAGTATGGCTGTAATGCGGAGAAGATTCAGGACTGAGTTAAGGGGGAACTTCTCCCAAAGGATTGTGAAACTGTGGAATTCCCTGCCCAGTGAAACAGCTGAATCTACCTTGTTGCATGTTTTAAGGCAAAGATAGATTTTGAACAGTAAAGGAATTAAGGGTTATGGGGACAGTCGGGTAAATGGAGGTGAGTCCATGATCTAATTGAATGGATGCAGCAGGCTAATTGTTACATGTGTAATTCAGCATTTAACATTTTCTAAAATCATATTCCATTCTGTTTTATGTGGAATCTTAATGTCAGCACATTACTTGCTGCTGGAAATGAACAATTATTACTTTGTGTATTTTCAGAAGATAGCCCAACCAGTCGTTTAAAAACAGCAAAGTGATCTTTGCCATCTACTTGGAATTAAGAACATCAAGTCACAAATTCATATTCAAGTATAGCTTAAACAAAACATGGTGTTGAACCTTTTTGCCTTGCTGTCAGTAACAACAAAAGATAAGAACTTGAGAATTTCAAAGTTAGCTACAATTTACACCATATGAGAAAAGGCGCCAACTGGTTGTCAAGTCATCTGATTGGTTGTGATGTTGCCAAATGATATGCATCAGGGAGTTACTGCTTTCAATGTTTTTTTATATTTTTAACACGTGTCATGCTAAATGGATTCCTGTTTTCTACAGATATTAGTGTTCCTGTGTGTGAACATATGCAGCTTCTAGAAAACACATGTCAACTTTCTAATATTGAATTGGACTTTCAGAGTTATCCAGCAATTGTTACTGAAGCACAGAATGATATTTAACTTTGGACCTCTTGTTTGGAAGCATGGGCTACTTGAACAAGGTCAGCATTCTGCGACTGTGAACAGGTGAATGGGCATGCTGTTTGACACAGTCTTCCAGGTATTGGAATATATCCTTATGCATCTAGCCTCATACCCTGGGCAACTGGTAAATCACATTCAACATTTTTTTCCCTGCAGCTATGATAACTCAGCCCTGTTATCAATGAACCAGCCACCTTGTGTCTCTAATCAACTGGTGAAAGCATCTGGAGAGAGACAGTTGAAGCAAAGTCTGGCAGAAGATTCTCGGATCATCTCAAACTGGTTGGCAGTCAGATAACTTGCTTGTTAAACAGCACCCACCCTTTTAAACTCTGCTTTCAAAACAACTCTCTCACACATTAGATTACAGTTTTAGTTAGTAGTGTTACACGTAGATAATTTATAATTCGATAATTCCTGGGCTGTAAATTTTCTTTGTTATTTTCCTTGTTCTTTGTCCTACACAGCTACAGTCCAATTCCTTGTAATTAATTGTAATTCCTCTCCAAGTACAAAAACTTGGTCCATGCTTTCCATCTGGGTCTGAAATTGGAAACTTTGCATACTTCATAAAATCTTTTAACTTTTATGATGACTCTGGGAATTGCAGGTGTAATTGTCAGCACACTACCGCAGTGACTCATAGAATAAACAAATTCTCAATTGGCATGTCAAGGAAAGAACTAGTTCCACTCTCGGTCCAGGTCAGTATTCATGTTTGGTTCTGTAGCTTCAAAATCTTTAAGATCAACCTCAAGTGGTGTTTAATCTATCTAAAATTACCCTGGAGTGCAAAGTGTCAAAAAATATTTGAGCAACAGGTAAGACTAGCCATTTCACACTGATACAGTGAAACTACAGACTTTAGAACTTCAATAACTTCATGGATTGAATGAATCAGTAATAACTCTTTCTTGAATAAATAGTTTTCCTGAAAATGAAAAGGGATAATAAGAAGTTGTGAAAAAGGAATTAAAAGTAACATGCTGATTAACTATCTCTGGAAAGAAGGAATCAAAGGAACATAAACAAGCTGTTTCCTGGGAGGAAAGAGATAACATGGCTTATAATTTGCTGCCTCATGAAAAATGGGTAATTAAGACTGCCTGCAGAAGGAATATACTGAAGCAAAAGGGTTATTTGCAGGACGGACTGTTTTAAACAGACAACTAACACTGAATGCAACAAGGAAAAGGAGAGTTACTTCTGATATGAAATCAAGCTACAGACTTGAGGTCCACAAAAATGTAATCAATATTGGGAGGAAACAATTGGGCAGCACGGTGGCACAGTGGTTAGCACTGCTGCCTCACAGCACTAGAGACCCGGGTTCAATTCCCGCCTCAGGCGACTGTGTGGAGTTTGCACGTTCTCCCCGTGTCTGCGTGGGTTTCCTCTGGGTGCTCTGGTTTCCTCCCACAGTCCAAAAGATGTGCAGGCCAGGTGAATTGGCCATGCTAAATTGCCCGTAGTGTTAGGTAAGGGGTAGATGTAGATGTAGGGGTATGGGTGGGTTACGCTTCGGCGTGGACTTGTTGGGCCGAAGGGCCTGTTTCCACACTGTAAGTAATCTAATAATAAGGTTATCGATAATGTCACACCACAAACTTGAAAGAGAGAAAATTGTAATAGAATCCAACATTCAAGGATTGAACCCTTTAGATCTTTTCTGGCTAACTTATAACTCTTAAACCCCCTAACTGAGCCTTCAGGCCTCATCCTCACATAAGCTTTCTTCTTTCTCTTGATAAGAGCTTCAACTTCCTTAGTAAACCATGGTTCCCTCTCTTAACAACTACCTCCCTGATCATTTGGCTGATCATTTCATGGACTCCGCTCCACTGACCTGCCTGTTCACCTTTAATTCCTTTACTGTTCGAAAAACTTAACATTCAACGAGGTAGCCTCAAATGCTTCCCTGGGCAGGGAATTCCACTGATTCATAGTCCTTTGGGTGAAGAACTTCCTCCTCAACTCAATCCTAAATCTGCTCCCCCTTATTTTGAGACAATGCCCCCTGGTTCTACTTTCACCCAGCAGTGGAAACAACCTGTCTGCTTGTATCTTGTCTATTCCCTTCATAATTTTACATTTCTATAAGATTCCTCCACCTCTACCCCTCCATTCTTCTCATTTCCAATGAGTATAGTCTCAGTGTCTCCTCATAAGCCAACCTTCTCAACTTGGGAACTACGCAGTGAACCTCCTCTGCACTCCCCCATTGTGAGTATATCCTTTCTCAAGTAAGGAGACTAAAATTGCACACAGTACTAACAGAATCACAACTTGGGTATTACCTGATTAATGGTGGAATTTAGCTGAGTTGTGAGGCTTAACTTGCTTATTTGAGGGGTCTTATTTCGGTTGCTAAATACCATGAGGTTTAAATCAATGTTGCAGCACTTGTCTGTGGGATTTCTTAATAAGTAGCCAAATTTAGGGTAACTTGTGGTCATTTACCCTCAACACTACTGTACAGAAAGAGCATATTTTCCAATAACAGGATACTTAATTTGAGCCATAAACTAGTTCATACTACCACACAAATGAGTAATGTAGTTTATCAGTTGCCCAGGGTATGATGCTAGGTTTCCTTCATGTTTATAGTGGGTTTTGACAGCAGAGATTGGAGATCCCTTCCAAGCTAGGGAAGAACTGAACATTTCTCTCTCACTGTAACGTGTTCCCAACTCCAACTTGTTCAGTTACCTGAGAACCAATCCCAGTCGAAGGACTAGTGATTAGTTGCTATCCATGAGTGTGTCTCGGTCATTCGCCTGTCATTAATTGGTCATTAGCCCTTAGTCCAATCAAATTTTTGTTGCCATCAAAAGTTGCATCTGTCACACCCCATCAGCTCCAAATCATCTGCAGCTCAAACTCAAATTACTGCTTATTCAAAAGGTTATTACTAATGCTTTTTATGGTGTCAGGCAAATAGCTTTTCAAAACATTATCCATGTTTTCAAAACACTGCAAAACAGCTTTCTCATTTCAGTTCACAGTATTTTCCTTAATGAAAACACAAAATAAAAAGATATCATCCTTAGAATTCTTTAATGGGATGAATCACAAAAAGCTAGCTCTCAAGTTTAACCGATAATAGGGAAGGCAAATGGACTGTTGGCCTTTATTTCAAAGCGGATAGAGTATAAAAAAGGAAGGTTTTGCTAAAACTATACAACATACAAATCAGAACTGAACAGCTTTAGTCCCCCCCATCAGACCAAAGATATATTGGCATTGGAGACAATTAAGAGAAATTCATTACATTGATTCCAGGTATGGAGGGTTTTTCTCAATGACAAGTTGACTAGGTTGGGTTTGTACTCATTGGAGAAAATGAGGACTGCAGATACTGGAGATCAGAGTCGAAAAATGTGGCGCTGGAAAAGCACAGCAGGTCAGGCAGCACCCAAGCAAGAGAATTGATGTTTCAGACATTTTCTGTGATGGGCTTATACCCAAAACATTGATTCTCCTGCTCCTCAGATAATGCCCGACTTGCTGTGCTTTTCCAGCACCTTACTTTTTGACTTTGTACTCACTGGAGTGGAGAAGAGACCTTATTGAAACATACAAGATTCTTACAGGACTTCACAGATGCAGATTGTTTGTTTCAGTACAACCTCGGCGCAAAGTGTTGCCTATTTAAGACTGAGATGAGGAGGATTTTTATCTCAGTGTAGTGAATCTATCAAGACAGATTTTTAAATTGGCAAGAGCATCAAGGATTATGAAGATAAGGCATGAAAGTGGAGCTGAGCAAGATCTATGAATGGCAAAGCAGACTCGTTAGGCCAAATGGCTATAAGACATAGGAGCTGTATGACTTGCTATGCTTTTCCAGCTTCACATCTATTGACCCTGGGACAACAGATTGCCTCAACCAATCAGAGCTGACTTGAAAGCCTATCAGCAGCCTTTTCTCATGCAGTTGAAAAGTGCTTTTTTTTGTTTGCCCTGATGAATAGAAGACAAAAAAACTTTGAAATCAATACACAAAATTCATACCTGAATAACTGATTTTATGGTAATCTAAATTGCTAAAACATATGAAAATAATAAAACCATACCTCCAAAGTTGCTCCAAATCACTGATTGCTTCCTTCTGCCGCCCATACTTCAACTTAAAATTGGCTGCTTCTCTGACTAGTGACAAATGAACTGGAGTGTTTGGCTAAATTTAAAAAGAAAATAATTCAAAGTGCCATATTAGAAGGTCTACTTTTGATACAGTCTTCACTCTTTGAATCGAAGGAAAATATTAGACAGTTTTGGGAAATTTGCATTAACTTTTTTTTTAATAATCTGGCTCTTTCCTGTGTATTAGCAATTGTATTTTGTACACCTGATATATTTTAGTTTGACTTAATACCATTCTGGTAGTGATGTGAGCTATTTCTTTGTCTTGTAATTAACATTTTGCTGTCATATTCACATTTAAGTACACAAAGATATTTACCTGGTGTTCTTGGTACCACTGGATAGCCTGGCAGAAAATCTCTATTGCACTATCAATATCTTCCTCGTGGCTGTACATGGTAACTAACGCAGAAACCTGTTAACACATAATATTGCAATTCCATTGCTCAGAATTTAACTGTAATTTCAGAATAGCTGCTCATCCTTCAAAGTGAAACTACTAATTTCAGGCCAGGAAAGACTCCAAGAACATCTTGAAAATAATTATTTTGGTGCACAACTGTTCACACAGCATGGAAGAGTGTTCACAAAATGTAAATTATATCAATACCCTAATAATTAAACCTTTTTCGACATAATTACACAAAAACACAAACATATATACTGTACACATAAAAAAACTCTCAAAATGAAATCAAACCCTACCACAAAAGTACCAATGAATCCATGACAGAATCTTATGCTCCAACTGGTTTCTTCCAGAAACCACAGGCTTATCTTCAGTTCCATATTCTTTCTAGGATGTCCAGACATGCACCAAGTACTTGAAATCAGTTTCCCCTGCCTACTCACCATAAAACAAATTATTGTTTACTTCATACAACTATCACAATGCTGCTGACTCTGTGGAACTGATGTATAAAATGAACGTCTGGACTGTGCATATACAATCTGCGCAAGATCCAGGCGTTGGAGATCACAAGGCACAGCACCAGCATCTGAACCAACAGTATTCAGAACTGAGAAAAGTGAGATTGAAGGAGCTTTCTATGTTGCTCAATTTTAGTGGCATTTTGCAAAATTGTTGACTATTTTGCCACAGAATGCAGTAGGAATTGCAAATTATTTTTAATATTTGGATTTAAGTAACACAACGTTCTCAGCATTAGAAAAAGGCAGCTAAGTGAATGGTGATTAAGTTGTTAGACTGTATAGAAAACATCAGTTTAAGCATTAAACAATTTGCAAGCTGGTCTAGATAAATTAAAGTCATCTCACATCCTAGGTATTACTGAGCTCTTCGTTCTCCATCTGCTTATGAACACAGTAAACTAGAAAGATTCCAACAAAGGAAGGTGTGTCAAATTTTCTTATGAAACACAATCCTGCACAAGCAATTCTGTTTTGATTGTAGTGTTTGGTTCATCATGTGGGACCTGGACCAAGTAGAGATGGAGATATCCTCCCTATCGGTAAAAGGGTCAAGCAACAGAGGAACTGATTAAATATGATTAGCAGAAAAACCATAGATAACATGGGAAAAACATGGGCATTTAGTAGAGGCAGAATCAATTACAGCTTTCGAAAAGAAAATGGTAATTATCTGAAGAGAACAGATATGCAAGACTGTGGGGTAAAGATAGGGGAGCAGACGAGCCGAGTGGCTGTCACAAAGAGCCAGCACAAACATGACGCCTAGGATGGCCTCCTCTTAAGATTCTATGATTCGACAAAAGTATTTGCTTGAGTATGATAGTCAGAGGTGCTTGAAGAACATTAGAACTGTTACATTACAGAGAACCAGAGGTCACAAAAAACACAACTCTGGCAAGAAGCAGCTCAGCAGAATTGCAGAATTTTTTTTAAAAAAAAAAGTGTTGTCCAGCATTACACAGAACATGGATCTGATGAGGGAGTCGCGGAAGGAATCGTCTCTCTAGATAGGGGCGAGGAGGGAAATACATATCTGATGGTGAGGCCAGTTTGTAGGTGGAGGAAAATGATGCGGAGTAAACTGAGATCAACAAGATCCACCTCCACCCCACCCCCACCCCCACCCCCCCATTCAATCTTGTTAAGTTATTGGTTACAGTTTATTTCTTGGTTACAACTTGGATTCAGATTTAGAAAATACGCAGCAATATAAAAAGTTAAAAATGAAAAAAATTTAAAACAAATTAAATAAGGATGTAGGGTCAGATGATGCGTTGTTTCTGCACGAGGTGGGAGGTGATGAACCCCATTGTGGTTCCCAGTGACCATGTCTGTAGAAAACATTGGCCACTGAAATAACTCTGGCTCAGAGTCGAGAAGCTGGAGTCTGAGCTTCAAACATTGTGACACATTAGGGAGGGGGAAAGAGTCATGTGGACGCTCTACTACAGGAGACAGTTACACCCCTAAGACTAACCAACTCAAAATCAGCCAGTGGTCAGGGATAGGAATGTGTGGCTGTGAGTGAGGCAGGTAGAGGGATCCAGGAGGTAGACCTGTCCAACAGGTTCAAGAGTTTTGCTCCTTGTGTGGATGGGAATGGGGACTGCCAGGAGGATGAGCTGACTGTTTGCAGCACCCGGGTGCAGGGAGCCATTCAAGTGGGGGGGGGTGAAAAAGAAGAAAAACGTTGTTGTAAGTGGAGATAAAACAGTTAGAGGCATAGACACTGCTCTCTGTGAGCAGGATTGAGAGTCCTGAAGGTTGTGTTACCTGTCCAGTGTTCTGGTTAGGGATATTTCATTTGGGCTGCAGAGGAACTCCAAGTGGGAGGGTAAAGATCCAGTGGTCGTGGTTCATGTAGGTAACAACAGCATAGGTAAAGCCTAGGGCGAGGTGCTGCTAAAGGAGTATGAACAGCTGGGAGCTAAATTAAAAAGCAGAAGCAAAAAAAAAATAACCTCCAGATTACTACATGAGCCATAAACTAATTGGCACAGGGTGAATAAGATTAAAGAGGTATATGCTTGGCTCAAAAGAACAGAGAAAGAAATGGGTTTGAAATCACTGGATATCGGCACCAATATTGTAGACAGGAGTGTCCAACATTGGGGGGACGACCGACCGACCGAGCGTAGGGGAAATTAGAAAACCAGAATTAAAAGGAGATAAGAGTACAGAACTCAGGACTGGTTATTAAAATCTCCAGCACAGATAGGACAGAGTGTATGGAAAGGGTTATCAAACTTCAAGCACATTAGACAAACGAATGACAATGAGAAGAGGGATAGTTAATACAGGACTAAAGGTTTTATATCCGAATGCACGCAATAGAAGGAATAAGGCAAATGACCTTATGGCGCAGGTCAAAATTGGCAGGTATGAAGTGGTGAGCAGTACGGAGAAGTGGCCTCAAGGGAATCAGGATTGGAAGCTGAATACTCAAGGATATACATCCTATTGAAAAGATAGGCAGTTGGGCAGAGGGGTGGGATTGCTTTATTTGTAAGAAATTAAATTAAATCAATAGTAAGAAACAAAGTAGGGTCAGATGGCATACAACTAAGGAACCATAAAAGGTTTAAAAAATAAACCATAGTTGGAGCTATGGACAGGCCTCCAGTAGTCAGGAGCTGAGGCACAAGACACACCAGGAAATAGAAAAGATATGCAGGAAAGGCAAAGTTACAGTGATCATGGGGGATTTCAATATACAGGTGGACTGGGAAAATCAGGTTGGCAGTAGATTGCAACAAAACAAATTTGGTTAATGTCCATTAGACACTTTTTGGAACAGCTTGTGTGGGGCCCACTAGGGAACAGGCAATATTGGATTTAGTGTCGTGCAATGAGGCAGACTTGATGAGGGAGCTTAAAGTGAAAGAACGCTTAGGAGGCAGTGATTATAATATGATTGAATTTACACTGCAATTTGAGAGAGAGAAAATAGAATCAGAGGTAATGGTATTACAGCTGAATAAAGGCAGCTACAGAGGCATGAGGGAGGAGCTGGGTAGAATTGACAAGTAGAGGAGCCCAGTAGGAAATACAGGAGTTTCAGGGAGTAATTCAGGAGACACAGCAGAGATTCATCGCAAGGAAAAAGAAGCATGGAACAAGGAAGATGAGGCAACCATGGTTGACTAGCGAAGTCAGGGAGAGCACAAAAGAGAAAGCGCATAATGTGGCAAAAGGATTAGGAAGCTTACAAAGACCAGCAGAGGACAACAATAAATGAGGGGGAAGAAAATTAAGTAAGAAGGTAAGCTAGTCAGTAATACAAAGGAAGACTGTAAGAATTTCTTTCAAAATATAAAAAGGGCAAAAGCGGACATTGGGGCCACTGAAAATGATGCTGGTAGTGGTGGAGAACAAGGAATGGCTGAAGTACTGAACAATTACTTTGCATCAGTCTTCATGGTGGAGTCATATCCCAAAACTTTAAGACAGTGAGGAGGCAGAGCGGAGTATAGTTACCATCACCAAGGACAGGGTGCTAAAAAAAACCAAGTGGCTTGAAGGTGGATAAATCACCTGGACCACATGGACAATACCCAAGGTATCTAAGGGAGATAGCTGAAGAGGTAGTGGAGGTGTTAGTGGTGATCTTTAAGGAATCGCTAAAGTCAGGGAGGGTCCCAGAGGGCTGGAAAATCACTAACATGACCCCTATTTAAAAAGGGAGTAAGGCAAAAGACAGAAAATTACAGACTGGTTTTGGGTAAGATCCTAGAATTCATTATGAAGGATAAGATGGCTGAATACTGAGAAGTGTATTGTAAAATAGGGCAAAGTCAGCATGGTTTCATCAAGGTGGGGATCATGCCTGGCAAGTCTGCTGGAATTCTTTGAGGAAATAATGTGCAGTTTAGACCAAGGAGAAACAATGGATGTTATCTAAATGGACTTCAAGAAGGCTTTTGACAAGGTGCTGCACAGGATGCTACCGACTAAGATAAGGGCCCATGGCGTTAGAGGCAAGGTGGATAGAAACCTGGCTATCTGGCAAAAAGCAGAGCGTGGGGATAAGAGGGCCCTTTTCAGGATGGCAGCCAGTCATGGGTGGTGTTCCACAAGGCTCAGTGTTGGAACAACTTTTCACTTTATACATTAATGATCTAGAGGAAGGAACTGACAGCCTACTGATTAAGTTTGCAGATGATACAAGGACAGGTGGCAATGAGGAAGTGGAGAGGCTGCAGAAGGATTAGGACCAGTTAGGATAGTGTGCAAAGTGGCAAATGGAAGACAATATGGGAAAGTGTGAGGTCATGCACTTTGGCAGGAAGAATAGAAGCATGGACTACTTTCTAAATGGGGAGAAAATTCAGAAGACTGAAGTGCAAAGAGACTTGGAAGTTCTAGTCTCAAGGCAAACTTGCAGGTTGAGTCAGTAGTTAAGGAGGCAAATACAATGATGGCATTTATTTTAAGACGACTGGAACATGAAAGCAGGGATGTACTTTTGAGGCTCCATTAGGCTCTGGTCAGACCACATTTGGAGTAGTGTGTGCAGTTTTGGGCCCCTTTTCTCAGGAAGGATGTACTGGCCCTGGAGCATGTTCAGAGGAGGTTAATGAGAACTGGTCCCAGGAATGAAAAGGAATATTTGAGGACTCTGGGTCTATATTCGATAGAGTTTAGAAGGATGGGGGGAGGATCTAAATGGAATATACAGAATACTAAATGTTCTAAAGGGGGGTGTTGGCAAGATGTTTCCATTGGTAGGAGGGACTAGAACCTTAGGACACAGTTTAGAGTAAAGGGAAGATCTTTTAGAACAGAAATAAGGAGAAACTTCTTCAACCAGAGTGGTGAATCTATGAAATTCATTCCACAGAAGGCTGTGGAGGCCAGGTCATGATGTATGTTTAAGACTGAGATAGACAGGCTTTTAATCCGTCAGGAGGATCATGGGTTACAGGCAGGAAAATGGGGTTGAGAAACTTATCAGCTGTGATTGAATGCCGGAGCAGACTCGATGGGCTGAATGGCCTAATTTCTAAATAATGTTTATTAGATTACTTAGTGTGGAAACAGGCCCTTCGGCCAAACAAGTCCACACAGACCCTCCGAAAAGCAACCCACCCAGACCCATTCCCCTAAATTTACCCGTTCACCTAATACTACGGGCAATTTAGCATGGCCAATTCACTTAAGCTGCACATTTTTGGATTGTGGTAGGAAACTGGAGCACCCGGAGGAAACCCACGCAGACATGGGGAGAATGTGCAAACTCCACACTGACAGTTACCTGAGGTGGGAATTGAACCCGGGTCTCTGGCGCTGTGAGCGTGCCACCCTCATTTAAGGAAAGATATCATTTTACTGGAGGCAGTTCAGAGAAGGTTCACTGGTATGGATCGATCGCCTTACAAGAAAAGGCAAAACATGTTGGAACTCTACTGATTGGAATTAAGAAGAATGAGAGATGATACCATTGCAAGATATGGGATTCTTAAGGGGCTTGACAGGGTAAATGCTGAAAGATGTTTTTCCACATGGGAGAGCCCTGAAATAGAAGGTTTACTCTCAGAATAGTCATACAGCATGCGAACTGACCTTTCAGCCCAACTCATCCCATGCCGATCAAATATCCCAAAGTAAACTAGTTCCACTTGCCTGCCCACTTTGCTCATATCCTAATCTATTCATGTACCTGTTCAAATGCCTTCTGAATGTTGTAACTGTACATGCAACTATCACTTCCTCTGGATGTTCGTTCCTCGTAAGAATCATCATCTGTGTGAAAAGCTGCCCCTAAAGTCCCTTTTAAACCCTTCTCTTAACTTAAAAATATGGCCCCCAGTTTCGAACTCCTCCACCATAGGGAAAAGACATTTATTATTCACCTTATCTATGACCTCATGATTTTATAAACGTTTATAAGGTTACCCTTCAACTTTCTATGGTCCATTGATATAAAGTCCCAGCCTCTAATGTAGTGTTGTAGAACAGACACACCTAAGGGCTCAGGGACATAATTCTTCGAAGTTTGTATCACATGTCGATCAGGTGATTACAAAAGTATTTAGCGAATTTGCCTTCACTGCTCAGACCCTTTAAGTATCAAAGTTGGTACGTTATGTTGAGGTTGTACATGATGTTGCTGAGGCCTCTTTTGAAGTACTGTGTCCAGTTTTGGTAACTCTTTATAGGAAGGATATTATTAACCTGAAGAGGATACAGAAGAAATTTACCAGGATGTTGTCCGGGAATGGAGGGTTTGAGTTATAAGAGGACGCTGGATCAGATGGGATTTTTTTTCCCAATGGAGGGTAGGAGGTCGAGAGGTGATCCTATAGGGGTTTATAAAGTCAAGAGGGGTATAAATAAGATGAATGGCAAGTGAGCTTTCCCTAGAGTGGGGGATTTCAAATTCAAGGGACATATTTTTAGAGTGAGAAGAGCAAGATTTAAAAAAAAAGACGTGACAGTTTTTTTAAAAAAACAGAGTGGTTCATGTGTGAAATGAACTTCCAGAGGAAGTGGTGAATGTGGGTACAGTAACAACATTTAAAAGACACTTAGATAAGTACATGAAAAAGAAATATTTAGAGGGAGCTGGGACTAGTTTAGTTTGGGATTATGTTCAGCACAGACTGGTTGGACGCAAGGGTCTGTTTCCATGCTGTATGACTCTATCACCCTCCTTATAACTCAAACCCTCCAGCCCGGATCAGAGTGTCCTAGTGCATGACAGCAGGTAATCAGGAAATCTAATACAAAAGCCAAGATCAAGGGGTCACTGCTTAAACAGCAAGAGTTACCAATGTATGAGCAGCAAATATTTGCTCAAACCGTTTGGAACATTCTTCCTGAAAAGCAAGAAATCGATGAGTGGTGGTGGTGGCGGAGGAGGAGGAATGCGGAATGATCAAAGCAATCGTATTTTTATCGAGTGATGGAGCAGCCTCAAGGAACCGAATGCCCCATTCCTGCTTCTAAACTGTCTATTGGTCAGTACTTTAATTATTGAGGAAGAATTGTGCAGCTCCAGGATGATTTTCGAAAGTATCTGCAGTTCAGGGATAAAGAGGTGTCAGGTTAAGACTGAGCGGAGGAGGAATTCTCCTCTTAGAGCATGACTGCTTTTGGACCTTTGGAATTCCTTGCCACAGAGCAGAGAAAGGGCAGAGTCCTTACGTACATTTACGGCTAAGGTAGGTAAAATTCTTGATCAGTAATGGAATCAAGGGGTATAGGGAAAATGCAGGAAAGTGGATGCGAGGAATGTCGGATCAGCCATGATCCTTTGGATGACAGAGTAGGCTCCTATTCCTTTTCTTATGAGCTACAAAACAAAAGAGTTGCACTATTTCTTCTCTCACTTCCTCAGCAGTCCAACATATTTTTATACAATAATTTCAAAAATTCCCTCAATCGACTTGGTGTGCTAATTTAGTTTCTGGTAACTAGATTAATGTCGGTCAGTCTATTCACTTTTAGCTTGTTAAGCCATATCAGAGGTCACTTAAGATTATATCAGAGGGTATTGGTCTGGTATAACATTAGGGCCAGACTAGATAAAGACAACAGAAATCTTGCCTGCAAGTTCCCTTCCAAGCCTCTCATCATCCTGACTTGGAACGAAATGACCGTTCCTTTATAGGTGCTGGGTCAAAGTATTGAAATTTCCTCAGTATTTTAAGTCTACATACAGCACATTGAACTGCAGCGGTTTAAGAAGTCAGCTCACTACCACCGTCTAAAGGGTAACTAGAGATGGGCAATAAATGCTAGCCAGCAGCGATGGCCATGTCCCAGAGAGATAAAAAGAAAGCTTTATGAATCAGATCGGGTTTTATAACAACTGACAACTTAAGCTATACAAACTTCTGGTTAGACGACACATGGAACATAATGAATAGTTTTTAGCACCAAATCTTAGGAAATATGGCCTGACAGGAAGTACAGTATAGATTTTTGAAAATGATTGCTGGATTCCAAAGACAGATTACACCAAGCAGAACTGCATTCCCTGAAATTTAGAAGTTAAAGGTGGTTTGATCAATGGTTTCAAGATATTAAGGGAAACCAGTAGAGAGGAAAGCTATTTCCATTGGTTGAGGATTGCGAGTCAGTATCTACAAATTAGTACGAATAAGAAATATATCGAGTGGTAGAAGTTTAGAACACATTTCCATAAACGACAATTAATGCTCAACCAATAGGAGGTTGCTTGATTTTTGCTAACCTAAGATATTAAAGAATATGAGGCCAAGAAGAATAAACAGCCTTAGGTTGCACAAGTGATTCCATTGTCTACCTCTGCTCCTGTGGATCACTAAATACACTGGTTACACATCTTAAATATCTTAAGCACAACATATCTCAATCACATCAGTTCGGACATTCAAAAACTGTGATGTCACTTGCACAAGTAATCCAGGGGCCCAGGCTAACGCTCTAGAGGACATGGATTCAAATCCCACCATGGCAGCCGTTAAAATTTAAAGTCAACGACTAAATTTCTAATCACAGCAATGGCAGTGATGAAAAGTAATACCAATTGTTGTAAAAACACATCTAGTTCACTCATGTCATTCAAGAAACAAAATCCACTATCCTTACCTGATCTGGACTACAGGTAACTTTAGACCTACAGCAACGTGATTGACTCTTATTTACCTTCTGAACTGGCTTAGCAAGCCACTCATCTCAAAGACAACTTGGGACTGGTAATAAATGCTGGCCTTGCTAATAATGCCCATATCCCATGGGAGAATAATTTTAAAATTAATGATTTTATAACTTACCATTCCTGGTTCATTTAACTTTTCATCAATTGATCTTAATATGTTGCAAGCTTTTGTAACGTGACCTTTAGAGAAAAAGCAAAATCACAAAGATACTTAAGAAATAGTTCAACATTAAGAAAACCACAAAACTTAAGACTTACATTCCAGGACAAGCTCCAAAAAATACCTAACCAAATGTCAAGAAATGAACTTTTATAATATCAATATGCCACAGTACCAATATCTAAAAGGAAGGATACCAACCTTGGACCAAATATAATTGTGCTATTGTCATCTTAATTTCAACTGCACTTTCTGGATGCTGCTCCAAAACTTCCTTAAAGTTAAAATAAAAATTAAATGACTGATTAATAATTTATCTAACAACTCATTAGTAACCCATCTACTAAACAAACATAGTAACAGGGAAATTTTAGGTTTAGAAACAATATGCTGCATGTATAAACATGACAACCAATTTACAGATCTATGCGCTCCACTCATACACAAACACAGTTCCCTATTCCCACCTCCCGCACAGGTACACTTCACAATAAACAGCTCACACAAAGTCAACCACACTGCATTGATCTAGACTTGGACACAGGACAAAGGTATGGCCAACCATAACAATGATGCAAAAATTCCATCAGTGTTACTGGCTCAAAATCTGGAACAGTATCTAATAACATGTTGCAACGTTGTCACATGGGCTATGAGGTTCAAGACTTGCGTTCATCAACACATGCACAAGAGCAAATAGGGATGGTAAGTAACTTTTAAGCGTGGATCAAGTAAAAATGAGACTTTACACCAGTCAGGTCTGGTCCTCAACTTTGAAAAATGTGTCTGAAGTAATGTTATGGATAAATTAAGGACACAAAGACTTATCAGTTAAATACTTACCTTGTTTTGTGCATGGCCTTTGTTTGTTCTTGGAGTTCACGGTCACATTTTTTTATCTTTAGATATGTGCACTAACAATAGATAGACACCAAGGCTTGGTGTGAAGATATAACAAAGTGATAGCGAATTATCCAGATTAGCTGAGAGTGGTTTGAGTTCCATTGAAACTGACTATTTAGTGGTTCTATGCAGTGATGCAATATGAAATAATAAAAACCTTGGATTTCTCTATCAAGTCAAAATCCCATATTTTGACTTTGCAATGCATGCACTGTTGAAGTCCCTGAGCAATAATCACCATGCAAGGTTTTTTTCTACTTGAGCTTGAGAAATCTCCATAATAATAATCATGGACTGCTAGATTTTATAATTTGGCTTTTATGAGAGAATCCCTACAGTGTGTAAGCAGGCAATTCAGCCCATCGAGTCCGTATTGACCTTCTGAAAAGTATCGCACCCAGACCCACCTTCCTAACGTACCCCTTCAATCCTGCATTTAAACGTGGCCAATCCACCTAGCCAGTACATCTGTTAGGAAACTGGAGCACCTGGAGAAAGCCCAAGCAGACATTGGGAAAATGTGCAAATATCACACAGACATGTGTCTGAGGTGGAATTGAAGCTGGGTACCTGGCTCTGAGGCAGCAATGCTAACCATTGAGCCACCGTGCCACCACCTTTAATGTTTCTCAAAGTTTCACACATCACATCTTTGGTAGCTCAGATCCCATGAAAAAGCCAATTTATCAGAGTTTATTACATCTTTCATAAACAGACAAAAGCATTTTATATACACAATTCAGCATTTTTAACAACTGTTTTTGAAGTAATAAAGAGGATTGATGTGGGCAGAGTGGTAAATGTGATCTATATGGACTCAGTAAGACATGTGACAAGGTTCCCCATGGGAGTCTGATTAGCAAGGTTAGATCTCATGGAATACAGAGAGAGCTAGCCATTTGGATACAGAACTGGCTCAAAGGTAGAAGACAGAGGGTGGCGGTGGAGGGTTGTTTTTCAGACTGGAGGCCTGTGACCAGTGGAGTGCCACAAGGATCGGTGCTGGGTCCTCTACCTTTGGTCATTTATATAAATGATTTGAATGTGAGCATAAGAGGTACAGTTAGTAAGTTTGCAGATGACACCAAAATTGGAGGTGTAGTGACAGCGAAGAAGATTACCTCAGATTACAACAGGATCTTGATCGGATGGGCCAATGGGCTGAAGAGTGGCAGATGGAATTTAATTTAGATAAATGCAAAGTTCTGCATTTTGGGAAAGCAAATCTTAGCAGGACCTATACACTTAGAGGTAAGGTCCTAGGGACTGTTGCTGAACAAAGAGACCTTGGAGTGCAGATTCTTAGCTCCTTGAAAGTGGAGTCGCAGGTAGATAGGATAGTGAAAAAAGCTTTTGGAATGCTTTCCTTTATTGGTCAGAGTGTTGAGTACAGGAGTTGGGAGGTTCATGCTGCGGCTGTATAGGACTTTGGTTAGGCCACTGTTGGAATATTGCATGCAATTC
The DNA here is from genome assembly GCF_047496795.1 of Chiloscyllium punctatum. Taxonomy (NCBI): domain Eukaryota; kingdom Metazoa; phylum Chordata; class Chondrichthyes; order Orectolobiformes; family Hemiscylliidae; genus Chiloscyllium; species Chiloscyllium punctatum. Next base: position 193,235 of record NC_092752.1, read on the forward strand.
TGGTCTCCTTTCTATCAGAAAGATGTTGTGAAACTTGAAAGGGTCAGAAAACAAATTTACAAGGATTTTGCCAGGTTTGGGTGATTTGAGCTATAGGGAGAGGTTGAATAGGCTAGGGCTGTTTACCCTGGAGCATCAGAGGCTGAGGGGTGGCCTTACAGACGTTTATAAAATCATGAGGGGCACAGATAGAACAAACAGACAAAGTCTCTTCCTGGGGTGGGAAGGGCATAGGTTTAGGGTGAGGGGGAAAGATATAAAAGACACCTAAGGGGCAACTTTTTCACAAAGAGAGTGGTACGTGCATGGAGTGAGCTGCCAGAAGTAGTGGTGGAGGCTAGTACAATTGCAACATTTAAAAAGGCATTTGAATGAGTAAAAGAAAGGAGGGTTTGGAGGGATATGGGCCAGGTGCTGGCAAGTGGGACGAGATTGGGTTGGGATATCTGGTCGGCATGGAAGAGTTGGACCAAAGGGTCTGTTTCCGTGCTATACACCTCTATGACTCTATCACTCTAATAATCCACAAACAGCAAAAAGATAAATACACACAGCCTGCTCTCAGTCACATTCTCTACGTAAAATATGTATCAGATGCAAGAATAATCACTTTAAGTCAAAGAAGCTCAATCCATAAAAGCAACATCACTACAGGTGTGATTGAAACCACACGAAATCAAATTAATTATACCCTATGGTTCTAAGTCTCCAAACTGGCTTACCTCCAGGAGCTGAATAGCTTTGGTATGTTGTTTCTCACGGCAATATTGTGCTGCTTGAATTAATACTGGCAGTGGAGTCTGTGGATTCTGCTTCTGCAAACCTAAGGTTAGTTTTCGACACTGGTCTGCCTGAACACAAACAATGCACACTTTTTATTTCCAAGATTTAAAACCACATTGTCACTTATTAGAAAAACATAGATACAACACTTTAAGAAACCTGGAAGAATGAAAGGGTATCTTATTAAAACATACAAATTGTTCGGGATAGACGCAGAAAAGTTGCTTCCCCTTGTGGGAGAGAGTCTGGACTAGGGGTCATAATCCAAGAAAAAATGATCACCCGGTAAGGACAGTGATGAGGAGGACTTTCTTCTCTCAAAGGTAGTGAATCTGTGGAATTCTGTAGAGAACTGTTTAGACAGGGTCATTAAATAAGTTCAGGTTACAGCTGTACAAAACTCTGGTGTGGCTGCACTTGGAGTACTGCGTACAGTTCTGGTCACCGCTTTATAGAAAGGATGTGGAAGCATTGGAAAGGGTGCAGAAGAGATTTACCAGGATGTTGCCAGGTATGGTGGGTAGGTAGGTCTTATGAAGAAAGGCTGAGGGACATGAGGCTGTTTTTGATAGAGAGGAGACGGTTAAGGGGTGACTTAACAGAGACTTACAATATGATCAGAGGATTAGAGAGAGTGGACAGTGTACAGATAGGTGGACCGTGAGAGCCTTTTTGCTCAGATGGTGATGGCTAGCATGAGGGGACATGGCTTTAAATTGAGGAATGATAGATACAGGACAATGTCATAGGTAGGTTCTTTACTCAGTAAGAAGGGCGTGGAATATCCTGCAACAGTAGTAACCTCGCCAAATTTAAGGGCATTTAAATGGTCATTGGATAAATATATGGATGTTAATTGAACAGTGTAGATTAGATGGGTTTCAGATCAGTTTCACAGATTGGCACAACATCGAGGGCCGAAGGGCCTGTACTGCGTTGTATTGTGCTATGTTCAAAGTGGAATTAGACAGATTTTTAATCAGTAAAGGAATCAAGGGAAAAGGCAAGAAAGTACATTTGATGATGATCAGATGAGTGATTATCTCACTGAATGGCAGAGCAGACCAGATGGGCTGAATGGCCTACTTTCCCTATTTCTCCTTATGGTTTGCTACCCCAGCATGATTCTGGTAAACCTTTGTTACACTCTATCCACAGACACAATGTCCTTTCTCAGATAAGGAGACTGAAACTACACACAATACACCAGATGTGCTCTCATTAAGACTACAGGGATGGTCTGTACCTGGCCACAATAGATTGGCCCATGTCTGTTAACACAAAATTACTGATAGGTGGAAAGTAGAATCAATCAGCAGGATTTAAAACAAAATGGCAGACAGATACTAAGCAAAACAGCCCGCTCAGATACAGTAAAACATAAAACCAACATTGAACAAAGCACTCCCAAGGACAGTAAAATGGAACCAGCCTTTCCCCATTTAAAACAGTTCTGCTAAGATCTGAGGTTTGATAAATGATTAATTCCAGCAACATTAAATGAAAGGGTAATTTTCCCAGTAAATAAACAAACACCAGGTGCAAAATATTATCTACCAGCTCTGTAAACAGCTAACAGAACAACATCTCAAGCTATTTTGCAGTAAATGTTCCTTTGAAATTAATTACCTATATTATTAAGTGATAGGTTCTAGTTAAAGGTTCTTCAGAATCATTGGGGCAGTTTTCAACATGAAAATAGATACACATAACCAATGATTAATCAAGGTATTAAAGGAAAAGCATTTAGACCGAGATGCGAAGTTAACCAGCTTTAGGAAATGACTTTTTACACCCTGAACAGCCCACAATTAACTTTAGCAAAAATAAATATTACAAATCTTTTAGCAATTAGCTAAAACTACTGTCTTATGTATTTTCACATCTAATTAAGATGGTGGGAAATATAAGAGGACTAACTGAATTTGATAAAGGCAGCACATAGAATTTCTACTGTCCAGACTGATACAAAGTACTTATTCAACTCCTCTGCCATTCCTTCGTTTGCCAATACTATTTCCCTATCCTTATTCTCTGAAGGGTTGACTTCACTTTTATCTCCTCCCTCTCATGACTGTGTTCACCAACATTTTTGGGATGTTATTTGTCCCCTCCTTTAAGAAGACAGAAACAAAATGTATTTAAAATGGGTCTGCCATTTCTTTGTTTCCCATTATAAAACTTACCCTGTTTCTGATTGTAAGGATATTAATGAACACTATTCCATTTTAGAACGAACAACAATGGATTCAAGGTTGCCATTAGGTAACTTTTTATTCCAGATGTATTTCAATCCAAATTTCACCACTGTAGGATTCATACGTCTGCCCCGACAGCATTATCTGGATCTCAGAATTACTAGGCCACAACTTCCTAATTTGGGCTCAATGCTGCACATTTTAAAGCCTCGGATCCCAAATGTTTCAAACATTTTGTCAATCTACCCTGCCACTTATGATTTGTGGACTTGTGCATATTTAATCCCAAACTGCTCTTTTCCTGCTTCAATTTAAGAAATGTGTCAAATAAGAAATGCACGTATACCTTTAACAGCATCTTTTAGACCCATGACCTCTACACCATAGAAGAGAAATGCACTAAGATGAACAGTACATGACCTGCAACTTTTCCTCCAGATCATGCAGCATCCTGACTTGGAACTATATCACTGTTCCTTCATTGTTGCTGGGTTAAAACCCTGGAATTCCCTTCTTAACTGGACTTAGGGTTTCCCACAAGGACTGCAGCAGGTCACTATTACCTTTTAAAGCAATTAGGGATACAAGGCGGATGCTGGCCAAGCCAGAAATACCCACATCCTGTGAAATTTAAAAAAAAACACATTTTATAATCCATATACACCAATGCTTCCTGGTGCTCAACCAAATTTTACCTTCATTTTCCCTCTGTTCCTATTGTTCATTTGCTAAGTATGGTGGGCTGACACTTAAGATCTGATCACTTAACAACTTAATCTAAACTTGCTGCTGCACAGTGAACGCCTCTTCAATAAAGCTCCTGCTGTTGTTAAAACATTTCGGTCTCCTGGCCATTGCTGAAACCTGACAGTTTCTTTTACTCCAAGAGCTCTAACTTTGCTTATATGTTTGTTGCTCATTACTTCACCAAATTACTTTGCAAGTCCAATCACACTATTGTCAACTCTCTCCTCATTTAAAAAAAAGTTAAACATGATTCCCCCGTACAAATCTGAATCATAATAAAAGTTGATCCAAATTGTCCATGGGGGACTTTTAATTTTATCCTCAGCTACAATTTCTAAATGCTTTCCCACCTCCAAGGTCAATGTCTTTTTCAGTCAACTTTGGGAAAGTTTAGATGTGCAATAGGTTTAAAGCAGGATAACAGGAGGACGGATTAAAACAAAATACTTGTACTAGCTTAAATCTTCTACATTTGCTACTTTTTGCTTTTCTCACCAAAGATCAATGACCTGAAATGTTCAACTTGTATATCTATCTGGATTTGTTACCAACATTATGCAACAATCACAGTCGTGTCAACAGTTGAGCAAACATTCAGTCTGCACCAATTTGTCACTAGTAAAGTGGACAAATCTTTGGGGGAAAAAAGAAACTTTTTGAGTTATCAGGTAGTTGTGGTGATGGGGTGCTTATTTAGGAAACAGAACATGTTCAATTACCTGATTTGTATGCATAGCCAACAAAGCCTTGTTGAATTCAACAATTTGTAGCTGTTTCTGAGTGAGTTTATGCTCCACACCTTCGGTGTTGGTCAATTTTACTTTCTTCTTGGAATCAAACACATTTTGGTCCTACAAAAGACAGTTTCAGTTTGGATTATAAACTTTCATCTTAAAAGGCATGAAGCTACAAACAGGAACACTATTAATTTCACTTTTGATGCAATGCAACTGAAGGGTAGAAACAACAGAAAAGTATATCACAATGACCATTCAATCTCGACAGTAACCGCATCAACTCATTATGTTTAGTTTTTATTCACTATGAAACAACTTTTTTCTTTATATTTCACTCCATATGCTTTCCAGAAGTTGAACCAGAGCATAGAAACACAAAAAAGGCAAGTTGCTTGGCCCTTCACGCTTGCTCCGTTATTCATCATCATTATAGCTGACCATCTAACTCTTATCCTATTCCCGCTTCCCACCCCCCCCCCCCAACCCTTTGGTCCCTTTAGCTCATGTGCTATATCCAATTCTTTATTGGAATTGTACAATTTTTTGTTTTTAACTGCTTTCTGTGGTAACAAGTTCGACAAGCTGGTCACTGAGTGAAGAAGTTGCTCTTCATCCCAGTCCTGAATATTTACCTCATATCCTCAAAGCGTGACTTCTGGTTCTGCACTTTGCCCACTATCAGAAACATCCTTCCTACATCTACCTATAAACTTTCATCTTAAAAGGCATGAATTAGAATTTAGAATTTTACAAGGTTGTTACGATCCTTCCTCATTGTTCTAAACTCCAGCAAAAATGATCCTAACCAATTCAAATTCTCAAACATCAGTCCTTTCATTCCAGGATTTAGGCTGGTAAACCTTTGCTGTACTCCTCTACACAGAAAGAACCTCCCACCTCAGGTAAAGAGATCAAAACTGCACACAATATTTCAGGTGTGCTATCATCAGAGTCCTATATAATTGCAGCATGACATCCCTTCTCCTGTCCGCAAATCCTATTGCTATGAAGGCCAACATTTCATTTACCTTCTCTACATCCTGCTGCACCTGCATGCTTATACCAGTCGCTGAAGGTATAAGTGTTCTCCATTCTCAGTCAGATGATAATTCCCAAATGGAAAACCTCATTTAATCAAATTATACTTCACCTGATTTGCTCAGCTTGCCCAAATCACATCTCTGCATTCTCCTCATAAGCTCACCTGCCCACTCAGCTTTGTCTCATCTCCAAATTTGGAGGTATTACATTTAGTTTCCTCATCCAAATCATTAACATATATTTTGAAAAGCTGGGCTGTCAGGATTGATCCCTGTACTCCAAAAGTTACTGCCTGCCATTTGGAAAAAGATCCTTTTATTCCACTTTTTGTTTCCTGTTTGCCAACCAGTTCTTTTTTTATCCATCTCAATACACTACCCCAATCCCATGAACTTTCACTTTTTACATTAGTCACTTATGTGGGACTTTGTCAAAAACATTTTGAAAGTCGAAATAAACTACATAAACTGGTTCCACTTCATCAACACTACCAGTTAAATTCTGGAAGAATTCTAGTAATTTGTAAAGCACGATTCCCTCTTTGCAAATACATGCTGATTGTCCGATCAGGCCACTTTGAACCCTATAATAGGCAAATCATTGAAATTCTGGAAAAAGCCTGGTTAAGGTTTGGTATTATGTTGATAATTAAATATCAACAGACATTCCTTAAAGTTGAGCCTGAACATGGACTCATGGATAAAGTACCTTGTTGAGGGTGATGATATTATTGGCAGTTACAGCAAGCAGTCCAACATCAGAGGGCCTTCAAAAGAGGAACAAAACTTAGACATGACTCCAACTCAGGAACGTATATTTAAACATTCTAAACATATGATCTCAACTTTTTATTGCTTACTTCAACTTTATCACTTGATTGTAAAGTTGCAAAGCATCATCATTCCACCCCTGGAGTTGCATAACATAAGCCATCTGAGCATGAATTATTGCCAGTTCAGCATCAATCTCTTCATCGCTTATATCCTATAAATGAAATGGATTATCAGTACATTAGAATTGGGCATGTTCAGGAGGAAAATATATTCACCTTTTGAAATTAAAAAACAACATTTCGAAACTTTTTACAGAATGTACATTCTCAGCAAAGATTAGATTAGATTACTGTTTAGATTAGATTACTTACAGTGTGGAAACAGGCCCTTCGGCCCAACAAGTCCACACCAACCCTCCGAAGCGCAACCCACCCAGACCCATTCCCCAATATTTACCCCTTCACCTAACACTATGGGCAATTTAGTATGGCCAAATCACCTAACTTGTACATCTTGGCACTGTGGGAGGAAACCAGAGCACCCGGAGGAAACCCATGCAGACACGGGGCAAATGTGCAAACTCCACACACAGTTGCCCAAGGTGGGAATTGAACCCGGGTCTCTGGCGCTGTGAGGCAGCAGTGCTAACTACTGTGCTGCTGTGCCGCCTCAAGTGTCACTTTGACTGTTAGGATCCCAGATTTTGTGTCACAATCCAGCCTGGGACGAGTTATCCAGAGAAATGAGAGTAGCAAGGCATTTAATGAGAGAATAAACCAACAATATTCCATCATTTTGAACAACTAACAATACTGTTACGACGCAGTAATAAAGTTATAACAGTACTACAAACACACACAACTTGCATTCTAACTTCCAGTTAGAACCAACCCAAGGTAAATAATGGCTCATAGACACACTGTAATTGATCACCCACAGAGCACATCAAATGGCAACTGTGATCAAGACAAATCCTCACCAGATTTCTCATCAGTCATCCAAATGTTAATGACACTCAGGATCCCAGTGCCTTCACTTTCAATGACCCAGCCTGGAAAGTCCCTTCAAAGCTCACATTCTGATAGTTCACTCTCCAATCAGGGCTACACTTCCCTCTATTCTGGAAACTGCACTCCAGTACCTATTTAAAGACACATCAGTTTGTCTGTAGACAGCTAAACCTCACTAAGCTGGTACTTCCTCTGCTTTTCTCTGAGCTCGAACCTTGCTCAGCTGCACAATGTCATTACGGCTTATTGACTCCCTTCACTTTTGCTCTCAGCCAAAATGAAGCTATTAATGACCTATAGCCTTTTACAGCTCCCACAGCTGCCAGGGCTTTTCCTGAACCCTAACAGCAAAATCCAGTATGCTTCCCAACTTCCCAAACATCTTCCGAATCCTAACAGCTTGGAGCAGCACTTTATTGGGATGCAGCCTCTTCTTCCTGTGCCTCAGCACCTAACTAACAGCTCAATACTATGATCTGATATTTTGACTGCTTCCATTCAAATATCTAAAACTGACTGTTCAGTAATCCTGGAATTGTTGAGTGGCCTGTTGAAAACTTCGTCTGGATTAGAGTGGTGCGGGAAAACCAGCCCCACTGTTATTACTAAGAAATTTTGAATGTAACCAACAAAACCAATATGTAAATGCAGCAATCTGTTTTAACTTCTAAATGTTGCAAAATTCAGATGGCTGGCTTGCACAGTGCAAGAATTAATACAAAAAGAAAATGTCATTTCACAATGAATCAGGATATCCATATTGTTGCACAAAAGCTTTCAAAGTTTCAACCAGTAAACCAATCCTGCATGTAATATCCAGTAAAAGTTCAGGTAGACGATCAAATATTATTCACATTGTCACTGGTACGAACACTCCCACAATTTCCAATGCAACCGGTGCACGTTCAAACTGAGACTATTATGGCCCTTGTTCCAAAGTAATATATTGCTAGCAATATTTTAGAATTAGCAAAGAAAGCAATAAGGGATAAGGATCACATAATGAAGTAACAAGGGGTGAGTTGAAGGGGAATTTCCAATCTACCCCAAAATGACACCAGATGGAAGCACAGTATCTTTCTAAAATTAAAAAATTCCAAGGGATTGCCTGCAGTTAGGGAAGTTTCAAAGTAGCAGCAACAGGAGATCCTGCTGTGAAGACAGCGTATGGAAACAGTTGTGCACAAAAGTCAAAGTCAAAAAACATGTAAAGGGTTAAATGAAATACTAATACTGGAATATTTGGAAAACAATTCATACTAGTGTAGGCAAACAAAATAACAATTTGTCAATTATAAATTAGAAACACTTCAGAGCACTCAAAAATGTCAAAATCAAGGCTGCTTCTCGTAAACATAATTTACAATCTAAAAATATTTGCCTTGCATCTAAATTGAAAAACATGCACCAAAAAAAAAGTATTGAAGCATATTGTGTTTAAAGTTTTCTATCAAACATACTTCTTATTTGTAACTTTTTGATCATCCTTTCTTAAAGGGTGATCCTCTATGTTGGTATGTGGTCTCATGGATGCCGGCAGCACCTCAATGGGCATCACTTGCTGGGAGCACCACAGAATAAAACAGGTATCCTTCAGAGATACCTCCCAGCCTAATCCAACAGTGCTAAGAACAATTATTGCACCTTATCAAGATACTCCAATTCTCCAGGAAAAGGAATGAAACCATGGACCTTCCTATCAATACCACGGCATGAGCAATACATTGAATACAAAGTTATTTTATTCTTAAGGGACCTTCATAAAATTGACACAAAAGTACAACACTGCATTCCTGTTGGAAAAATATTGTAAACCATCTTGTTTATTTCTGAGCTGAAAGAATTTGAGACCCAAGTTGCCTTCTGTGCCACAATTATGGAGAGAACCTATATCAATCTGCACTAAAATCAATATATTTTAGTCAGTCTAAGATCACTATTTTGAAATACTCACAGTATCCTCTGAATAAGACTGTCGACAGAGTTCTGAAACAAAAAAGCATATGATGAATACAAGACTCAATTTTTTATTGACTCCTACTTGTGCTCAGTATTTTGTTGGGTTTTATTGTTACTTTTAACGTTATAACATACATGATTCATTTATCAACTTGTAGCAAATTAGTGACAGCGTTAATGCCATGAAACTAATATTCCAGGCTAATGATCTGGGAACTTGGGTTCAAATCCCACCACTGCAGCTGGTGGAATTTCTTTTTAAATTATCCCAAGGGATATGGCCTTCAATAGCTGGCCTGTCTGTAGTTGCCCTGACAAAGGTAACAGTGAACTGGCTTCTTGAACTGCTGTAATCCATGTGCTGTAGGTCACACTTTCGGTACAAGGCAAATTGGTTACAGTCAGGGGATGGAAAGGGAACTGGCAGACAGTGCAGGGATCACTTGAACATAGAACATAGAAGAATAGAGCGCAGTACAGGCCCTTTGGCCCTCGATGTTGCGCCAATCCAAGCCCACCTAACCTACACTAGCCCACTATCCTCCATATGCCTATTCAATGCCCATAAAGAGGGAGAGTCCACCAATGCTACTGGCAGGGCATTCCATGAATTCACGACTCGCTGAGTAAAGAATCTACCCCTAACATCTGTCCTATACCTACCACCCCTTAATTTAAAGCTATGCCCCCTCGTAATAGCTGACTCCATACGTGGCTGTTCCTCTCAATAACAAGCATATCATTTTGGATACTATTGGGGGGGGGAAGGAGGGGAAAACAACTTATCAGGGGCAAGCCATAGGGTTCAGGTCTCTGGCACAGAGTCTGTCCCTGTTGCTCAGAAGGGAAGGGGTGGGGTGGGGTGGGAAAGAGAAGAGAAGAGCAGAGCATTAGTCATTGGGGATTCCATAGCTAGGGGGATATATAGGAGGTTCTGTGGGAACAAGAGAGACTCGTGGTTGGCATTTGCCTCCCAAATGCCAGGGTTTGTGATGTCTCTGATCGTACTTTCTAGATCTTTGACGAGGAGGGGGAGGGGGAGGGGGAGGGGGAGGGGGAGCAGCCCCAAGTCGTAGCCCACATAGGCACTAGTAACATAGGTAGGAAAAGGAATGGGGATTGAAGGCAGAAATTCAGGGAGCGAGGGTGAAAGCTTAGAGCTAGAACAAGATTATCATCTCTGGTTTGTTAACTGTGTCACATGCTAGCCAGGTGAGGAACAGAAAGAGAGGGGAGTGGAACATATGGCCACAGGGATGGTGCTGGAGGAAGGATGTCGGATACCTGGATAATTGGGACTCATTCTGGGGTAGGTGGGACCTCTAAAAAACAGGATGTGCTACACCTGAATCAGAGGGGTACCAACATCCTGCGGTGGAAATTTGCTAATGCTCTTTGGGAGGGTTTAAACTAATTTAGCAGGGGGATGGAAACCTAAATTTTAGTGCCAGTGTCCAGGAGATTGAGAGTAGTAACGTAAGTAGTAAGGTTTCAAGGTTGTCACAGTGCACTGGCATGCAGGAAGGTGATTTGAAGTGTGTCTACTTCAGTGTCAGGGAACCTCGATAAGTATGCCCCTGTCAGGCAGGGAGGAAGTGGTTGAACGAGGTAGCCATGGTTTACTAAAGAATTAGAATTTCTTGTCAAGCAGAATAATTAGAGCTGAAAACGTGTTGCTGGAAAAGCACAGGTCAGGCAGCATCCAAGGAACAGAAGAATCGACGTTTCGGGCATAAGCCCTTCTTCAGGAATGAGAAAAGTGTGTCCAACAGGGAGGGGGACTTGGGGGAGGGGCGTTGGAAATGCGATAGGTGGAAGGAGTTCAAGGTGAGGGTGACAGGCCGGAGTTGGGTGGGGGCGGAGAGGTCAGGAAGAAGATTGCAGGTTAGAAAGGCGGTGCTGAGTTTGAGGGATTTGACCGAGGTGTTGGGCTACGAGGTGGTTGGTCGGTCTGGGTGTCCCAAAGGTGTTCTCTGAAACGTTCCGCAAGTAGGCGGCCTGTCTCCCCAATATAGAGGAGGCCACATCGGGTGCAGCGGATGCAGTAAATGATGTGTGTGGAGGTGCAGGTGAATTTGTGGCGAATATGGAAGTATCCCTTGGGGCCTTGGAGGGAAGTGAGGGGGGAGGTGTGGGCGCAAGTTTTGGATTTGTTGCGGTTGCAGGGGAAGGTGCCGGGAGTGGAGGTTGGGTTGGTGGGGGATGTGGACCTGACGAGGGAGTGGTCTTTTCGGAATAATTAGTCTTATGTTAGAATGACATGTGAAGGTTCAGTTAGGGCACTTGAAAGTTACAAGTCAGCCAGGAAAGACCTAAAGAGAGAACTAAGAGGAGCCAGGAGGGGACATGAGAAGTCATTGGCATGTAGGATCAAGGACAACCCTAAAGCTTTCTATAGATATATCAGGCAGAAAAGAATGACTAGAGTAAGATTAGGGCCAATAAAGGACACTAGTGGGAAGCTGAGTGTGGAGTCCGAAGGGATAGGGAAAGCGCGAAATAAAGATTTTTCGTCAGCATTCACAGTGGAAAAAGACAATGCTGTCAAGGAGAATACAGAGATACAGGCTACTCAACTAGATGGGATTGAGGTTCACAAGGAGGTGGTTTTAGCCAATCTGGAAAGTGTGAAAAATAGATAAGTCCCCTGGTCTGGATAGAATTTATCATAGGATTATATGGGAAGCCAGGGAGGAGATTACAGAGCCTTTAGCTTTGATCTTTACATCATTTTCTACAGGATTTGTGCCAGAACACTGGAGGATAGCAAATGTTGACCCCTTGTTCAGGAAGGGGAGTAGAGACAATCCGAGTAATTATAGATTCTTGAGCCATACTTCAGTTATGGGTAAAGTGTTAGAAAAGGTTATAATGGATAGGATTTATGATCATCTAGAAAGGAATAAATTGATTAGGGATAGTCACAAGGTTTTGTGAAGGGTAGGTTGTGCCTCACAAACCTTATTGAGTACTCTGAGAAGGTGACCAGACAGGTGGATGAGGGTAAAGCAGTTGGTGTGGTGTATATGGATTTAGGTCATGCCCATGGTTCCCCACAATAGGCTATTGCACAAAATATGGACGCATGGGATTGAGGGTTGGATCAGAAATTGGCTAGCTGAAAGACAACAGAGAAAGACGACCAGTACCTAATCAGTTGTACCCTAGAACTTGGTGGGAAGCTAGAGAAGTGATCGCTGGGCCCCTTTCTGAGATATTTGTATCTTCGATAGTCACAGGTGAGGTGCCAGATGACAAGAAGCTGGCTGACATGGTGCCATTATTTAAGAAAGGTGCTAAGAACAAGCCAGGGAACTATAGACCGGTGAGCCTGACATCGGTGGTGGGCAAGTTGTTGGGAGGGAATCCTGAGGGACAGGAATTACATGCATTTGGAAAGGCAAGGGCTGAGTAGGGATAATCAACTTGGCTTGGTGCATGGGAAATCATGTCTCACAAACTTGATTGAGTTCTTTGAAGAAGTAACAGAGTATTTCTGAGGGCAGAGCGGTAGACATGATCTATGTGGACTTCAGTAAGGCATTCATTAGCAAGGTTAGATCTTATGGAATAAAGGGAGAACTCGCCATTTGGATACAGAACTGGCTCAAAGGTAGAAGACAGAGGGTGATGGTGGAGGGTTATTTTTCAGACTGGAGGCCTGTGACCAGGGGAGTGCCACAAGGATCGGTGCTGGGTCCTCTACTTTTCGTCATTTATATAAATGGTTTGGATGTCATAACAGGTATATTTAATAAGTTTGCTGATTACACCAAAATTTGAGGTGTAGTGGACAGCAAAGTAGGTTACCTCAGATTACAACTGGATCTTGATGGGAGTTCAATTTAGCTAAATATGAGGTGCTGCATTTTGGGAAAGCAAATCTTAGCAGGACCTATACACTTAGAGGTAAGGTCCTAGGGAGTGATGCTGAACAAAGAGACCTTGGAGTGCAGGTTCATAGCTCCTTGAAAGTGGAGTCGCAGGTAGATAGGATAGTAAAGGTGGCATTTGGTATGCTTTCTTTTATTGGTCAGAATATTGAGTACAGGAGTTGGGAGGTCATGTTGTGGCTGTACAGGAAATTGGTTCAGCCACTTTTGGAACAGTGCATGCAATTTTGGTCTCCCTCCTATCAGAAGAATGCTGTGGAATTTGAAAGGGTTCAGAAAGGATTTACAAGGATGTTGCCAGGGTTGGAGGATGTGAGCTATAGAGGGTGGTTGAGTAGGCTGACCCTGAAGCGTCGGAGGCTGAGGGGTGACCTTATAGAGGTTTCTAAAATCATGAGGAGCATGGATAGGATAAATAAACAAAGTGGGAGAGTCCAGGACTAGAAGACATAGGTTGAGGGTGAGAGGGGAAAGATAGAAAAGAGACCGAAGGGGCAATAGTTTCACGCAGAGTGAGATACGTCCATGTAATGAGCTGCCAGAGGAAGTGGTGGAGGCTAGTACAATTGCAACATTTAAAGGCATTTGGATGGGTATATGAATAGGAAGGGTTTGGAAGGATATGGGCCGGGTGCTGACAGGTGGGACTAGATTGGTTTGGGATATCTGGTTTGTATGGACGTGTTGGACCAAAAGGTCTGTTTCCATGCTGCACATCTCTATGACTGCAGAGTTTGGATCTAATCTGTTGGTTGTGAATCACTTAGTGGTGTCTACCACTTGCTGCTTATGCCTTTTGGTAGCTTCATTAGATTGATACCTCATTTATAGATATGCCTGATGCTGCTCCTGACATGACTATCTTACTGTTCATTGAAACAGGGTTGATGGCAATGGCTGAGTGGGGTATATGCTGAGACATGCGGTCACCGATTGTACTGGAGTACAATTCTGCTGCTCTTAGTGGCCCACAGCACACCATGGATGCCCAGTCGAGTTACTAGATCTGTTTAAGGTCTGCCCCATTTAGCACAGTGATAGTGCCACACAAAACAATCGAGGTTATTCTCAATGTGAAAACGGAACTTTGTCTCCACAGCGGTCACTCTTACTGACAGTTGCATGGACAGAGCATCTGCATTGACAGATTGGTATGGTTGAGGTCAGGTATATTTTTCTCTCGTTTGTTCTCTCCCTATCTGCTACACACAGTCTAGCAGCTATGTCCTTTAGGACCCACCAGCTCGAACAGTGGTACTGCAACCGAGCCACTCTTGACAAAGGACTTTGAAATCTTCCACCGTAACTCATCCTCGCCACTGTTAGTGCTGCTCCACATGGTTGAGTACCAATTCATCAGCCAGTATGCACTAATCAACAGGAATTCATTGCCCTTGTTTAACCTGAAGCCATGAGATTTCATAGGGTCTGCAGTCAACGTTGAGGACTCAAGGCAATTCCCACCTGAACACATATCACCATGCCACCACCTCTGCCAGGTTTGTCGAACCAGTGAGATAGGACGTATTTAGAGATGGTGATGGCAGTGTCTGGGACATTGTCTCTAAAGTATAATTCATGATATGCCTTTATCAGACTGTTGTTCGACTTGTCTGAGACAACTCTTACTTTTAGCACTAGCTAAAATGTTAGTAAAGAGGACTTTGCAGAGTTAACAGAGTTGTTTCTGTTTTTGTCTTTTCTGGTGCCTAAGTTGATGGCAGGTGGTCTGTCCAGTTTCATTTCTTTGTTGCATCTTTGCAGCAAGTGACACACTAGAATGGTTTGCTAGGCCACTTCAGAGGGCAGTTGAGAGTCAACTGCATTGCTGTGGGTCTAAAATCACATGCAGGCCAGACCAGGTGAGGACGGCAGATTTCCTTCCTTGAAGAATGTTAGTGAGTCAGATGGATTTTTCCACCAAGTGACAACGGTTTCGTGGTCATCAGTACAGTCTTAATTCCAGATTTTGTCGGTTGACTTCAAATTCCACCATCTGCCATGGCAGGATTTGAACTTGGGATCCTAAAACATTAGCTGAGTTAGCGTGCTTTGAGAAGACTTGTAGCTCAGGTTGTGGTTTTTTTTTAGATTAGATTACTTACTTACATTAGATTAGATTAATTACTTACAGTGTGGAAACAGGCCCTTCGGCCCAACAAGTCCACACCGCCCCGCCGAAGCGTAACCCACCCATATCCCTACATCTACATCTACCCCTACCTAACATTACGGGCAATTTAGCTTAGCCAATTCACCTGACCGGCACATTTTTTGGAGTGTGGGAGGAAACCGGAGCACCCGGAGGAAACCCACGCAGACACGGGGAGAACGTGCAAACTCCACACAGTCAGTCGCCTGAGGCGGGAATTGAACCCGGGTCTCCGGCGCTGTGAGGCAGCAGTGCTAACCACTGTGCCACCGTGCCACCCACCAGATGGTTCCGGATGTAGGCTTGCTCGCTAAGCTGGAAGGTTCATTTTCAGACATTTCGTCATCATACTAGGTAGCATCTTCAGTGAGCCTCCAAATGAAGCATAAGGGGTATAGCCGTTTTCTAGTTATGTGTTTGGGTTTCCTTGAGTTGGCGATGTCATTTCCTCTGGTAATGTCATCTCCAATGGTGTGGTCATTTCCTGTTCTATTTCTCAGCGGATGGTAAATGGGATCCAAGTCAACGTGTTGGTTGATGGAATGGCGATTAGAAATCAAAGAGAAAGCAAACACACTACTTGCAAATATCAACAGTTACCAACAAGTGGTGACAGACCCGACCCCACAACTAGAGAATCAAATCACAGCCCTACTCAAAAAAACTTCAGAAATCCAGAGAAATAAATAGGACCAACTTCCAAAAATGAAACCAGATGGATCCAATACACCGCACTTCTACGGATTACTCAAAGTTCACAAACCAGGAACCCTCCTCAGATCTATAGTCTTGCTACCTGGAACACCAACTTACAGATTGGCCAAGGAATGACACCAAAGACTAAAACACTTAGTAGAAGACTCACGCCACTCCATCCGCTCTACCCAAGAATTCCTCAAGACCAAAGACACCAAGATAGAAGAGGGTGAAATAACGGTCCCCTTTGACGAAACAGCCTTGTTGACATCCATCAACGAGGAGAACTCAACACGGACCAACTCAACACGGACGTTTACTATAAACCGACCAACGCCCACAGCTACCTAGATTACACCTCCTCCCACCCTGCCCCCTGTAAAAACGCCATCCCATATTCCTAATTCCTACGCCTCCACCGCATCTGCTCCCAAGAGGACCAATTCCAATACCATACAACCCAGATGGCCTCCTTCTTCAAAGGCCGCATTTTCCCCTCCAATGCTGTTGACGATGCTCTCCACCACATCTCCTCCACTTCCCGCTCCTCTGCCCTTGAACCCCGCCCCTCCAATCGCCACCAGGACAGAACCCCACTGTTCCTCACCTACCACTCAACCAACCTAGAGATACATCATATTATCCTTCGTAATTTCCGCCACCTCCAAACAGACCCCACTACCAAGGATGTATTTCTCTCCTCTCCCCTATCAGTGTTCTGGAAAAACCACTCCCTCCGCGACTCCCTCATCAGGTCCACTCCCGGCACCTTCCCCTGCAACCACAAGAAATCCAAAACATGCGCCCATACCTCCCACCCCCCCCAACTTCCCTCCAAGGCCCCAAGGGATCCTTCCATATCCATCACAAATTCACCTGCACCTCCACACACATCATTTACTGCATCCGCTGCACCCGATGTGGCCTCCTCTACATTGGGGAGACAGGCCGCCTACTTGCGGAAAGTTTCAGAGAACACCTCTGGGACACCAGCACCAACCAACCCAACCGCCCCGTGACTGAACACAAACTCCCCCTCCGACTCCGCCAAGGACATGCAGGTCCTTGGCCTTCATCGCCAGACCATGGTAACATGACGCCTGGAGGAAGAGCGCCTCATCTTCCGCCTAGGAACCCTCCAACCACAAGGGATGAACTCAGATTTCTCCAGTTTCCTCAATTCCCCTCCCCCCACTTTGCCTCAGTCTCAACCCTCTGATTCAGCACCGCCTTCCTAACCTGCAATCTTCTTCCTGACCTCTCCGCCCCCACCCCCTCTCCGGCCTATCACCCTCACCTTAACCTCCTTCCACCTATTGCATTCCCAACACCCCTCTTCCAAGTCCCTCCTCCATACCTTTTATCTTAGCCTGCTTGGCACACCTTCCTCATTCCTGAATAAGGGCTTATGCCCAAAACGTCGATTCTCCTGCTCCTTTGATGCTGCCTGACCTGCTGCACTTTTCCAGCAACACATTTTTCAGCGCTGACATCCATCAACATCAACCTGACCAAGGAAACACTGACTACACTATTAGAAGACCCACAACACATACACCAAACACCACCAACTTCATCAGCAAGGACAATATTCTCAAGCTAGTGGACCTATGCTTTACCACACACTTCACCTTCAACAACAAAACCTACAGACAAACCAACAGAACACCCATGGGATCTCCGATATCAGGGTTCTTAGCAGAGGCAGTAATGCACAGACTCAAACAAACAGCTCTGCCAAACATCTAACCCAAACTTTGGGTCCGCTACTTGGATGGCACCTTGGTCATCACTAAATGAAACAAATTAGAGGAAACTTTCAAGACCATCGATAATACCCTTATTGACATAAAATTCACTAAAGAGGAGGAAAACAACAACAAACTGCCATTTTTAGAAGTCGCAGTAGAGCAAATACCCAATGGGGAACTTCAAATCAGTGTCCACAGGAAAACAACACATACGGACCAAATATTGAACTACAGAAACAATCATCCCAACATACACAAATTAAGTTGCATCAGAACATTATTTCAACGAGCAACACACACTGCAGCACACAGGAACTACGAAGAACAGGAAAATCACCTATACCAGGTATTCAAAAAGAATGGGTACCCAATGACAGTCGGCTGATTTCTAAGCGAATCCAAACAAGCAGACAAAACACATCCAGAAACTCTAGCCACTCTGCCCTACATCAAAGACATCTCAGAAATGACTGCCAGACTACTCAGACCCCTTGGCATCACTGTAGCCCACAAACCCAACACACTAAAACAGCAGCTAATGAACTTGAAAGACCCTATACAGACAAGCAAAACTAATGTCATTTACAAAATACCATGCAAGAACTGTAACAAACACTACATTGGACAGACAGAAAACTAGCCACCAAGATACATGAACATCAAGTAGCCACAAAACAACATGACCCACTCTCACTAGTATCCTTACATACGGATGAGGAAGGACACCACTTTGACTGGGACAACACATCTATCCGAGGACAAGCCAAACAGAGATAGGCACAAGAGTTCCAAGAAGCATGGCATTCCAACCAGAACTCAAACAACAGATTGACTTGGATCCCATTTACCATTCACTGAGAAGAACCACAGGAAATTGCATCATCACAGGAAATGACATCACCAACCCAAGGAAACCCAAACACGTGACTAGAAAGCCAGCTACACCATCCATGCTTCATCCAGATACTCACTCAAGATGTTACCTAGAATGGTGACGAAACATCTAAAAAAACCTTCCTGCTCAGTGAGCAAACCTCCATCCAGAAAGTTAGCTGAGTTTCTGGATTAATAGTCCAGCAGGAATACAACGTGGCACTACCTCCCCATATTCAAATTCAGTTCATAAATCTGAAATGTAAGACTTGTCTTAGCAATGGTTACCTTGACAACTGTTGATTATCATACAACCCCATCTGATTCACTAATGTCAGTTAGGGAGTGAAGTTTGCTATTCTTATTTGGTTTCATTTTCATTTGACTCCAGAACGACAGCAATGTGGTTAACCCTTCACTGCCCTCTGAAATGACCCATTAAGACAAATCAAACCAATGAGGGAGGGGTAACAAACTCTGGTCTTCCAGTGAATCCCACATCCCATGAAGAGAATTTTAAAACCTTCTTCATGCACAACACCCTTACCTTCAGCTTTCTGAAGCTTAATCATGGCCTGAGGCAGCTTGCCCTCACCAATCAAGGTGCAGGCCACATTGTAACACAGTTCATATGAAGTTTCAGGTAAACCAAAATCGTCCTGTGTAGTAGAACAAAAATATGCTACACTTTTTGATAAATGATAAGTTATAACCATTTAATACAGAGAAATATTGAATTTACTTAAAAAATTGACAAATCAAGTACAGAATTTAAAATCCCATATACAATTACTCAAAATTAGCAGAGTTTCAATATTTGTGGAACTAAAATTGAGACTTCAATGGTATACTGCCACAAAACATCAGTTTTTACCTACCCCATATTGTTCATGCCCAGTGTATCACTTAACATTTCTAAGTTTATTCAGTGATTCTGATGTGCTTTTCTCTGATTACTTGTAAAATAGGAGGAGAAAGAGAGAGAGGAACTTTGGTCATAGAGATATACAGCATGCAAACAAACCAGTCGGTCCAATTTGTCCATGCTGACCAGGTATCCAAGATAAACCTAGTCCCACTTGTCAGCATTTGGCCCATATCCCTCTAAACCCTTCCTATTCATATACCCAATCAGATGCCTTTTAAATGCTGTAATTCTAAAAGCTTCCACCAGTTCCGCTGGCAGTTCCTTCCATGCACACACCACCCTCTGAGGGAAAAAAAGAATCGTTCCTCAGATCCCTTTTAAATCTTTCCCCTCTCACCTTCATTTCAGGCCCTCTAGTTTTGGATTCCCTACCCCAGGAAAAAGACGTCGTCTATTTACCTTATCCATACCCTCATGATTTTATACAACTCAGTCAGGTCACCCTTCAGCCTCCAATGCTCCAGTCAAAGTAGCCCCAGCCTATTCAGCCTCTCCCTATAGCTCAAATCCTCCAACCCTGGCAACATCCTTGTAAATAGTTTCTGAACCCTTTCAAGTTTCACAACATCCTTCCTATAGCAGCGAGACCAGAATTGCACGCAATATTCCAACAATGGCCGAACCAATGTCCTGTACAGCCGCAACATGACCTCCCAACTCCTGTACTCAATACTCTGACCAATAAAGGAAAGCATACCAAATGCCTTCTTCACGATCCTATCTACTTGGGACTCCACTTCCAAGGAACTATGAACCTGCACTCCAAGGTCTCTTTGTTCAGCAACACTGTCTAGTGTATAAGTCTCTTATACACTCTCTTAACTGTATATGTCCTGCCCTAATTTGCCTTCCCAAAATGAAGCAACTCACATAAATGTAAATTAAACTCCATCTGCCACTCCACAGCCCATTGGCACATCTGATCAAGATTCCACCGTACTACATAGAAAAGTACAGCAAAGAACAGGCCCTTTGGCCCACGATGTTGTGCCAAGGTTTAATCCTAATGTAAAATATAGTAACTTAACCGACACACCCTTCAACTCACTGCTATCCATGTGCATGTCCAACAATCGCTTAAATATCGCCAATGACTCTGCTTCCAAGAATTAGATTAGATTCCCTAGAGTGTGGAAACAGGCCCTTCAGCCCAACCAGTCCTCCACACCAACCCAAAAGAGTAACCCACCCAGACCTATTTCCCTCTGAGTGACGCACCTAACACTATGGGCAATTTAGTATGGCCAATTCACCTGATCTGTACATCTTTGGATTGTGGGAGGAAACCCACTCAGACACGGAGAGAATGTGCAAATGCCACACAGTCACCTGAGGTTGGAATCAAACCTGGTGCTGTGAGGCAGCAGTGATAACCACTGAGCACTGTGCCACCCATGAGGTACTGAGGTAATCTTCGCTGTTCACTACAGCTCCAATTTTGGTGTCATCTGCAAACTTACTAACCTTACCTCTTGGGTTCACATCCAAATCATTTACATAAATGATGAAAAGCAGCAGACCCAGCATTAATCCTACAGGCACACCGCTGGTCACAGGCCTCCAGTCTGGAAAAAAGCCCTCCATCACCACCTTGTATCTTCTACCTTTGAGCCAGTTCTGCCTTCAAATTGCTTGTTCTCCCTTTATTCCATGTGATCTAACCTTGAACTTAGCAAGGAAAAGGAGTCAAGAAACATATTAGAACAAATAGCTGACAAGTTCTCAGATCCTGATGGGTTCCTAAGATCGTTGCAGAGACAGTCGATGCATCAGTTTTGATCTTTCAAAATTCTTTACATTCCAACAAAGTCTCATCAGGAATGAAAGTAACCAAAAATTGAATGCTGACTGGGTCAGCATCTATTCCCATTTCTAATTGCCTTTAATGGGGAATAATTAAATGCCTTCTTGAACCATTACAAGGAAGTCCATTTGGTGTGGATACACACCATCACCATAAGGAAGGGTATTCCAGAAGTTTGGATCCAATGACACCAAGCCTCAGGAAAATATTTCCAAGTCAGGATAGCAAGTGACCTGGAGGGAAATGTGCAGCTGGCAGTGTGCTCATTTATCTGTTCTCCTTGTCCTTCCAGATGGCAGTGGAAATGCCTTTGAAAGGTGCTGTCAAAGGAACCTTGGTGAATTCTACAAGTGCATATTGTAGATAGTAGAGGATGTCAATCAAGTGGGCCATTTTGTTCTGGGCAGTGTTAGTCTTCGAGTGTTGTTAGAGTTGCATGTATTCAACTAAGCGCAGAGTATTCTAGCATAGTGCTGACTTGTGCCTTGTGCACTACATTCGGCTTTGGGGTATCAAGTGATGAGTTACTCACTGTGGAATTCCTAGCATCTGAGGAGCTCTTGTCTTGTGATGTTAATAGTGGGAGATTCTGTGACTGTGATGCCATTTAATGTCATTGGATCAAAGTTTGTTTCCACTTTATTGGAAACGGACATTGTGCCTTTAGTGTGGTGCAAATGTTACCTGCCAGTTGTCAACCCAAGAATTTTGTCCAGGTTTTGCTGTTTGGACGTAAACGGTTTTAGTGTCTGAGTCGTCATGAATGCTGCTGATCATTATGCAATGAATACTGAACATCTGAACATTCCCACTCTGACATGATGGGTGTCCTTCATAGAGCAGATGATGGTTTGGTTTCAAACACTATCCTGAGGTAGTCCTGCAGTGCTGTCCCAGAGCTGAGATGACTGCCCACCAATATCCACACCCATCTTCCTTTATGCCAGGTAGAACTAACTGGTGAAGGGATTTCCCCTGATTCCCAGTAACTTAGGTTTTGCTTAAGCCTTTAGATGCCATTCTCACATATAGCATAAAATCACACAGCATGGAAACAGACCCTTTAGTCCAACCTGTTCACGCTGACCAAGTCTCCCAAACTGAATTAGTTCCATTTAAGACTGAATGTCAAGGGCAGTCACTTTCATCTTGTCTGTGGAATTCAGCTCTTTTGTCCATGTTTAAACTAAGGCTAGAATGAGACCAGGACCCGAGTGTCTCTGGTGGAGCCCAAATCAAGTATCAGTGAGCAGGTCACTGCTAAGCAATTACTGCTCAATAGCCTGGTTGTGGACACCTTCCATAACTTACAAACAAAAACAGAAACTGTTGGAAAAATTTAGCAAGTCTTTAGGATCTGTGGAGAGAAAGCACAGTTAGCATTTCAGGTTCAGTGATTCTTCTTCAGAACTGAAGAACTGCGTAAATCAAATTGGCTGAACTCCGGCATCTGTAATGCTGGGGTTCTCCAAAGGAGGTTGAAATGTATCATCCACTCAGCAATTCCAGCTGAGATTACTACAAATGCTTCAGCTTTATCTTTTGCCTTCATGTGTTGGATTCACTCTTTAATAAGAAGGAAGACATATGCGGAGACTCCTCTTTGACTGAGTTGTTTAATTGTCTACCATCATGGAGTAGTGCATATCTTAAAACTGATGTTGATTCTGGAATTGTTTAGCTCTATCACTTGCTGATATGCTGTTTGGCAAACAAGTAACCCTATTGTGTAGCTTCACCAAACTGACATTTTTAGAAGGAGTAGCACCAGGAATACCTAAGTCCTCCTGCACTCTTCATTGAATCCCTGGCCTCATGGTAGAGTCAGATAAGCAGTGGACCATAACGTTGCAGATTATATTGGTGTATAATTCTGATATGGCTAACAGCATTTCATGGACACCCAGTTTTTACCTGCTCTGTTTGAAGTTTATCCCATTTCAGATGGTGATATGCCAAACAATACAATGGAGGGCACGCTCAATATGAAGAAAGGACTTCACTTTACTTAACAGTCAACCTCAAAGCAGGTCTGGAGTTACATGCTGCCCAGAGCAATTTCCTTCAAGGACATAAGGGAATCATTACCTTTGTTTCTATATATTGGCTATAAAGCTTTTCCTGGATGCAATTCTGTATTCTCTCTCTCATGAACAAACTGAGTGAGTCTAAAAATCCATGGCAGATGAATTAAAATGTGAACAAATGTAAAGTTATTCACCTTAGTAGCAAAAACAGAAAGGCAATTTATGTCAATAAATTGAGAAAGAGGAAGCTGTATTGCGACGTGAGTGGTTTTATACACCAGGTGTGGCAAGTAAACACACAGGTAGTGAAGAAAGGAAATGGTATTTTGGCCTTCGTCGCAAGAGGATTCAAGTACAGAAGCAAGAATATCTTGCTACAATTGTAACGGGTCTTGGTGAGACCATACTTGTGTGCAGTTTTGGTCTCCTTATCAGAGGAAGAATATTTTCCCAATGAGCAAATGAATCAATGGTTTACTAGACTGATTCCTGGGATGGCTGGATTTACGTATTGAGAGACACTATCAGTTAGGACTATATTCACTGTATCTTAGAAGAATGAGGGGCTTCTCACAAAAACTCCTAAAAAATTCCAAGAGGATAAATTGTCCCCAGTGACAAAGGGATCTAAAACCAGGGACCACAGTCTAGGTGGTCTATGTAGAACGGAGGAGGAGGAGGAGTTTCTTCACCCAGTGTGATGAGTCTGCTAAATTACCTGTATCAGAAAGTGGTTG
The DNA here is from genome assembly GCF_047496795.1 of Chiloscyllium punctatum. NCBI lineage: Eukaryota > Metazoa > Chordata > Chondrichthyes > Orectolobiformes > Hemiscylliidae > Chiloscyllium > Chiloscyllium punctatum. The sequence continues at coordinate 217,344 of NC_092752.1, forward strand.
CTGAAGTGTTGACAGTTTTCAAAGTTTCATTTGCCAGTTTTGGCCCATATCCCTCTAAACCCCTCCTATTCATATACTCATCCAGAAGCCTTTTAAATGTTGTAATTGTACCTGCCTCCACCACTTCCTCTGGTAGTTGGTTCCATACATACACAACTCTGAAAAAGTTACCCCTCAGGCCCCTTTGAAATCTTCCCCTTCTCACGTTAAATCTATGCCCTCTAGATTTGGATGCCGCACAATAGGAAAAAGACCTTGACTATCACCAATGATTCTATAGATCTCCAGTGTAGATTCTTCATATAGTGTACCACTACCAACAAGCAACGGGGTTATCTTTCACAATAGGCTTGTGACTGCTTGCTGTGCCTGCCTATACCACACGAGTGACTACCGTCCAAAAACATTCTATTGGCCATAAAGCTCTTTGGGGAAAGGTGCACCTGAGATACAAGACCTTTTATTATTAAACAAAGACAAATCAGTGACCCACAGGATTATATTCTAGTACCTTTAATGCCATAGCCTATTTGAAGGTACTTCAGGGATAAAAGAACAAAACAAGCTCAAAATTAAAGAGGAGATTAGAAGAAACTAAACTGCAGTCTTGTCAATGTTCTGGGAGTTACCAGTGACTATAAATTGAACTGAACTCACCAAATAAACAGTGGCTTCAAGAGCAGGTCAGAGGATAGGAGTAAGTAATATAGCAAATAACTCAGCTCCTGACTCCCCAGAGCCTGTCCACCATTGACAAGACAAAGTCAGGAGTGTGATGGAATACTCCCCATTTGCCTGGAGGGGGACAACTCCAACACACTTGAGAAGCTTGACACTATCCAGGACAAAACAGCTAGCTTTATTGGCATCACATCCATAAACATTCACTCCCTCACTACTGATGCTCAGTAGCAGTGTGTAAACTATCTACAAGATGCACTGCATAAATTTACAAAGGTTCCTTTGACAAAACCTTCCAAACCCACGACCACTTACATATAGAAGGACAAGGGCAGTCAACACATAGGAACACCATGACAAGTTTCCCTCCAAGCCACTCACCATCCTGACTTGGAAATATATCACTGTTCCTTCAGTGTCACTGCGTCAAAGTCTTGGAAACCCACCTTAACAGCATTGTTGCAGCACATGGACCGCAGTGGTTCAAGAGGTCAGTTCACCACTGTAGTAACTGTCACGAGGTCAGCCAGGTGGACCTCAGACGCTCTTAACCCAGTCAAATCAAGGGGCCCTGGTTGACAGACGTAAATAGGATCGTCAAAGGTTCTATTCACTCTGAGAACTGGCTCTGGTGAAGACAAATCAGTGTCAAGTACTATGCACACTTAAATAAAAGGTAACTTGGTGATAGGGTGCAGGCCTGTATGGAGTTTCAGTGATGGCGAGAGAGAAAAAATGTGTCCTGAGGAGATCCACTTGTAACAGTCGTTATGCAGCTGGGGTAAATATTTCTGGAATCATGCTGTTATTTGGGAAGCTTGCCTTGTTCGATCCTGCCTTCGAAGACTGGGCCCAATACATGAAAAGAATGCTTTTCTTTTCAGGTGAATGACTTAGGGCAGATGAAAATCCATGACTAATTCTCCTGACAGGGAGTGGAACTGCAGCTCTTTCAGTTATGAGGAGCCTTACATTTCCTGAGGCACCACAAACTAAAACTCTTAAAAAGAATTGACTGATGTAGATAAGGAATATCACAACAACAATCTTCCTCTAATTCTGGAGACATTATCAGTTTTACTCAGCAGATGGCGAGCCAAGGTAAACAGGGTCAGGATTCTTGACTAGGTTAAGATAACTTGTAGAGGCATGTGCCTTTGTTTAAACCCATAATGAGATGCTAAGAGTCCACTTTGTAATGTGGAATTAATGATGTAGCCGTGCAAAAGCATCTATGAGCTGAAGCCCAAGTGGACTTTAAACAGGCACTATTCACTTCTTTCTTAGCTAGCTGACATTTCCTTGCTTTCCAGACTCATTTACCAGTGGTTTAATTCCATCTGCAAGTCTCTCCCCACTGAACTACTGGTCAGGATTCCCTCCCCTTGTCGACCTAATTTAAATCTATCTCAACAGTGTTAAGAAACCTTCCAGTGAGGATTTTGGTCTTGTTCTGTTCAAACTGTCACAGGGATCAGTGCTTGTAACTCAACTATTTCAATAACTTGAATGAAGGAACCAAATTTATTCTCTTAAAATTTACTGATGACACAAGGAGAGCTGCAAGTTGTTAAAAAGTTGCAAGGAATCAAAAGCATATCAATCGGTTAAGTAAGGGTCAAAGATATGGCTACGGATTACAAAGAATTACTCATGTGGAATAATTAATTATAATGTGGTAAATGTGAAATGATCTATTTTGGCAGGAGCACATTATGTAAATGAGGAGATAGTGCAGAATTCAGAGGTTCAGAGCCATCTGGACATTCTGGCATGAATCATAGAAAAATCAGAATGCAAAAATTGCGGACAATGGCCCATTGAGTCTGCTCGCAAAATGTCCAGATTACAGAGGAGGAAGTACTGGATGTCTTCAAATAGTTAAAGGTGGATAAATCCCCAGGACCTGATCAGGTGTAACCGAGAACTCAGAAGCTAGAGAAGTGATTGCTGGACCTCTGAGATATTTGTATCATCGATAATCACAGGTGATGTGCCAGAAGACTGGAAGCTGGCAAACATGGTGCCACTGTTTAAGAAGGGCGGTAAAGACAAGCAAGGGAACTATAGACCGGTGAGCCTGACCTCAGTGGTGGGCAAGTTGTTGGAGGGAATCCTGAGGGACAGGATGTACATGTATTTGGAGAGGCAAGGACTGATTAGGGATAGTCAACATGGCTTTGTGCATGGGAAATCATGTCTCACAAACTTGATTGAGTTCTTTGAAGAAGTAACAAAGAGGATTGATGAGGGTAGAGCAGTAGATGTGATTTATATGGTCATCAGTAAGGCATTTGACAAGGTTCCCCATGGGAGACTGATTAGCAAGGTTAGCTCTCACGGAATAAAGGGAGAACTAGCTATTTGGATACAGAACTGGCTCAAAGGTAGAAGACAGAGGATGGTGATGGAGGGTTGTTTTTCAGACTGGAGGCCTGTGATCAGTGGAGTGCCACAAGGATCAGTGCTGGGTCCTCTACTTTTTGTCATTTACATAAATGATTTTGATGCAAGCAGCAGAGGTACAGTTAGTAAGTTTGCAGATGACACCAAAATTGAAGGTGTAGTGGACAGCGAAGAAGGTTACCTCAGATTACAACATGGTTTGGACCAGATGGGCCAATGGGCAGAGAAGTGGTAGATGGAGTTTAATTCAGATAAATGCGCTTTGAGAAAGCAAATCTTAGCAGGACTTATACACTTAAATGGTAAGGTCCTCGGGAGTGTTGCTGAACAAAAAGAGAGACCTTGGAGTGCAGGTTCATAGCTCCTTGAAAGTGGAGTCGCAGGTAGATAGGATAGTGAAGGCGGCGTTTGGTATGCTTTCTTTTATTGGTCAGAGTATTGAGTACAGGAGTTGGGAGGTCATGTTGCGGCTGTACAGGACGTTGATTAGGCCACTGTTGGAATATTGCGTGCAATTCTGATCTCCTTCCTACCGGAAAGATGTTGTGAAACTTGAAAGGGTTCAGAAAAGATTTAGAAGGATGCTGCCAGGGTTGGAGGATCTGAGCTACAGGTAGAGGCTGAACAGGCTGGGGCTGTTTTCCCTGGAGTGTCGGAGGCTGAGGGGTGACCTTATAGAGGTTGACAAAATTATGAGGGGCATGGATAGGATAAATAGATAAAGTCTTTTCCCTGGGGTGGGAGAGTCCAGAACTAGAGGGCATAGGTTTAGAGTGAGAGGGGAAAGGTATAAAAGCGACCCAAGGGGCAAGTTTTTCACGCAGAGGTTGGTAAGTGTATGGAATGAGCTGTCAGAGGATGTGGTGGAGGCTGGTACAATTGCAACATTTAAGAGGCATTTGGATACCTACCAGCCTTTCCTTTCACCCTAACAGGAATATACTTTGTCTGGATTCTCATTATCTCATTTCTGAAGGCTTCCCATTTTCCAGCCATACCTTTACCTTGAAACATCTGCCTCCTATCAGCTTTCGAAAGTTCTTGCCTAATACTGTCAAAAGTGGCCTTTCTCCAATTTAGAACTTCAACTTTTAGATCTGGTCTATCCTTTTCCATCACTATTTTAAATCTAATAAAATTATGGTCGCAGGCCCCAAAGTTTTCCCCCACTGACATACCAGTCACCTGCCCTGCCTTATTTCCCAAGAGTAGGTCAATTTTTGCACCTTCTCTAGATAGGTACATCCACATACTGAATCAGAAGATTTTCTTGTGCACACTTAAATTCCTCTCCATCTAAACCCTTAACACGACGTCAGTCCCAGTCATTGTTTGGAAGTTAAAATCCCATACTATAACCACCCTACTATTCTTACAGATAACCGAGATCTCCTTACAAGTTTGTTTCTCAATTTCCCTCGGACTATTAGGGGGTCTATAATACAATCCTAATAAGGTGATCATCTCTTTCTCATTTCTCAGTTCCACCCAAATAAGTTCCCTGGATGTATTTCCAGGAATATCCTCCCTCAGCACAGCTGTAATGCTATCCCTTATCAGAAATGCCACTCCCCCTCCTCTCTTGCCTCCCTTTCTATCCTTCCTGTGGCATTTTTATCCTGTAACATTAAGCTGCCAGTCCTGCCCATCCCTGAGCCATGTTTCTGTAATTGTTATGATATCTCAGTCCCATGCTCCTGACCATGTCCCAATTTCATCTGCCTTCCCTGTTAGGCCACTTGCATTGAAATAAATGCAGTTTAGCTCAGCAGTAACCAGTGACATTTCACGAGTTACTGGTTTCCATCCCAAAGATGCTCCCATTATCCGAAACCTCTGACTTCTATTAGTTAGCCATTCCTCTATCTACACTGATATATTACTAATACTATGGACTCTTTTCAACTAGTCTAAGTAGAGTACATAATTGCTAGCTGTAGAGAACATTGGTGAGACCAAATCTACAGTAGAGCTGATTGAATTGAAATAAAAAAATTTGTAAAGGCTTGCCAGAGTCGATGCTGGAAAAAGTGTTCCCCCTGGCTGTAGTATCATAAACACAGACTCAGTCTTAGTCTTAGATTAAGAAGTTGGCCATCTGTTACTGAGATTAAGAAATATTTCATCACTAAAAGGATAAGGTTTTCTGAAATTCCTTCTCCAAGAGACTTGTGAATGCTCAGTATCGAGCAGGGTTATCTTTCATGATGTAGCCCATTAAAAGGTTTCCATCCAAATTTAAAATCAAGTCATTGAAATACAGCTAAATGGAAGCAACAGATTCTACAAAAAGCTGCTTCTCCAACCACAAGTAGCTTTTCTCCCACATTTGCTTATTGAGCCTCGCAACTGCAAAGCGGGAGTGAAAGACTCTGCAATTAGAGAAACAGCACGCTATGCATAAGTGAGAAATTTCATTTCTGTTTGCACAGCCCTAGTGCATTCTGGGTGATGTAGGCTGTATCTGCTCATGGTCATGCACTTGCTTTCCCGGACCCCTCTCTCTCTCACCTCCTAACGGACTCTAGTAGATAAGATTCCTGGGCAGGCTTGGGAGGATATGAGGCGCAGAAGTTGCAACAAAGCAACATCTGAACTGCTGCAGTCTTATGGTGGACAGGAAGTGAACTCTAACAATTCCACAGCCATCTTGAACTACTCCTGAATGACCAGAGCTCCAAGCAGGTTTGGGTTCAAAGGAAATAACAGAAAGCAATAGCAGATACCAACAAAATGTCTAATAGCTTAATCAACAGAAGATTGACACTTACAGGAAATGAATTTTCCCAGATACTTAAAGCTGCCACAACAGCAGAAAGGTTGGTCTTCCTTTCCTCTTCGTATTCATCTTGAGAGTTCCGAATTAAATCACGATAAACTGATAAACAGTCTTCATAGCGTTCCAACCTATACAACTGAAATAATAAAACCAGTAAATTCACTGACAAACAACTTAGATATACATAGTACCTTTAATGGAATTATTGCAACCCTTTTCTTGGGAACAGTAAAATAGATATGACACTAAGCCACTTAAGGAGATGAGGTTAGGTAAAAACAAAAGTAGATTTTAAATATATCTTAAAGGAAATTAAGTTGGAAGGGTGTAGCGATGTAGGAATTCCAGAGTTTGGGGCTGATGTAACTGAAGGCATGGCCACCAATGGTGTAGAAATAAGACTGAGAATAAACAAAAATGACAGCATGATAGGAATGTTGATAAATTATAAGATTCTGCAATTGGAGGTATTCACACAGATAAAGAGAGGCAAAGTAATGGAGTGATTTTAAAACAAAGAGGAGTTTACAATCAAGACACTGCTCGAGCCACTGCCCATTAGCTAGCACGTGGGTAATAAAGGGATTGGCACTGGCTGTGAGTTAAGACATGGCCAGCAGAGTTTTGGATAATTTCAAACTTATGGGCAGTCAGGAGTGCATTCTAATCATTGGGTTGAGAGGTAATGAAGGCATAGATGAGGGTTTCACCAGCCAGTGGACTGTGACAGTAGTCAAAATCGAACAATCTTAGAAAGATAATAAAATGCAAGCATAGAGATGGCATAAATTAAAAGCTCATTTTCGGATCAAATGTGACACCGAAGATGCAAATAGACTGGCTTAACTTCAGACTGTTGCCAAGAACAGAAATGGAAGTGGTAGTTAGGGAAAGAAATTTGAAGTCACGAAAAGAAAACTTCCATCTTCTCAATATTTAATTGGAGAAAAATGTCAATACATTTGATACTCAATGTTGGATAAACATTCTGGTGATTTTGCAACAGTCAAGAAAGCTATTGGTAAGGGAGAACCGATGTCATCAATGTTATAAAAAATTAATGGCGTGACTTTGTAAGATATTACAAAGGAACAGCATGCAAATGAGAAATAGGCGTGGCCAAAGATTGATGCTTGGGTCCAACAGAGGTAACAATACATGAGCAGGAAGCGAAGTCTCAATGGTTTCCTGGCTAGGATTAGATAGATCGGAGTGGAACCATCTGAGAACAATCACATCCAATTGGATATTAACAGAGAGGCATTGAGGAGGACAGCTTGGTCAACCGTGTCAAAAGCTTCAGGCATGTAGAAATCAGGTGGAATATCACAAGTAGCCCATTGGGAAAGTCTGCAGATACACGAGCCCCACTACTCCCCCAGTCATCTCAAAGAGATTATTTAATTCAAGCGCACAAATGTCCCCAATTTATTCATCCAAATGACTCTGGTTAACAGAAACACTGACCAGGTTTCTGTACTTAGCAAGAACTGATATTTATTTGTAAGAATCAAGTAATAACTACAAGTAAACAACAATAAATTATTAACATACAACTACTGTTGAAACTCTAACGCACTTTAAAATCTCTATATACATAAAAAGATCACACTTCAATAACATCAATCCACAAACTTTGATAAAATGTTTTTGTTCACAGCACGGCACGGTGGCACAGCGGTTAGCACTGCTGCCTCACAGCGCCAGAGACCCGGGTTCAATTCCCGCCTCAGGCGGCTCTCTGTGTGGAGTCTGCACTTCTCCCGTGACTGCGTGGGTTTGCTCCAGGTGCTCCCGTTTCCTCCCACAATCCAAAAATGTGCAGATTAGGTGGATTGGTTACACTAAATTGCCCATAGTGTGAGGTGAAGGGGTAAATGTAGGGGAATGGGTCTGGGTGGGTTGCGCTTCGGCGGGTCAGTGTGGACTAGTTGGGCCGAAGGGCCTGTTCCCACACTAAGTAATCCAATCTACACCCACGTCTTTGATCTCTCTCCTTCAAGTTTATTTCAGTTCTTGCCAGTGACATAGATTTAGCCACTAATTAGGCAGTTTCACACCTCAAGAGAGAAAACCAATTACAAAGTAATGAGTAACATGAGGTCAGGAGAAAGTCAGTGGAAATATTAGTAGCAATAGGATCAAGGGAGCAGCAGTTGGGTCTCATGGTCGAATATGATTATATTGATGGAGCAGGCTTCAAGAGCTCAGTGGTGTACTCCTGCTTATAGCTTCTATGCTAACAAAGCTGCATACTGACTAATATGGCAACATATTATGCCCTGGAATGATTCAACCAGAAATGCAAACAAATTATTTTACATTGCCTTTGATTCTATAGCTCACATAAGAAATTTATAAGTGCTCAAGGAGTTTATGACACTTTCCTAGAATTGCTAATTTATTATGTCCTTAAACTGAGATAACAAATGACACCATAGCTCTATCCCAGTGTCCAGAAGTGGACACTGTTTCCTAAACTTTTTGTTCCACTCTCAGCTCTGACATGGTGACCATGTTAATTTAACCTTGATGTGTGTGAATTATGTTCACTTGCAGAGAATGTCACCTTTTTAACCAGATGACTCAATTTACCTACAGTTAAAACTTTAATTCCTAAAATTGAAAATTACATTTGAACACAAGCTGCAAAAATGTAACACGTAACAAGATATTCACAATCTGAATCATGAACAACCAGTGGATCACAGTGATTCAAGTTGCGGACCCCGTGACACATCACAGAGGGACATCAGGAGATGTCACACCCCTTAGATTAATTACATCAAATTTAGTCTGTGGTCAGGAACAGGAGGGTGTGACTGCAAATGAAGCAGTTACTGGGATCCAGAATTTAGCTCTGGAGGAGTCTTAACCTTGTACACTATGTATAGTGGTCTTATTCACGGTGTGAATGAGGACACATAGCAGGAAGAATGAACAAACTGACCAAAACTGCTGTGGTACAGAGAGCATTTTAATTGTTTTTGCAGGAGGGAAGACAATAACAGAAATGTGGCTGTAATATGGTAAAGTTAGGAAAATACATATTTTTCTCTGATTTTGCTGCTGAGTCATAAAGTCTACCTGACACCAAGGTTAAGGATATCCCCTCTGCACTGCAGTGTGATATGGAGAGGAAGGCAAGGATCCAGTTGTTGTGGTCCATATAAGTTCCAATAACAGACAGTATTGGAAAAAAATATTCTGTTGTGAGCAGTTTGGGCCTAAGCAAAAATTCAGAATCACAAAGGTAATAATCTCAGGAACACTACCCAAGATATGTGGAAATTGGCAATGGATACGTAAGATTACAGGGATAAATATATGGCACAAAAAGTGATGTGAGGGAAACAGGTTCTCATTTATGGGACACCAGTCCTGGGGAAATAGTGAGCTGTTCTGCTGGGTCAGATTTCATTTCAACCATGTAAGGACCAGTGTTCTAGTTGCAGACAGAGCCTTAAGCTTATTATACTGGCTGGTTAATTGAAAGGATTTTTTTCATAAGAAGTCAAAAATAGAGCAAAGGTGCCGGGTAGTCAAGAAGCAATGTTAATTGAAGTGTGGCAGGAAGGGGCAGAAGAGTGGAGGAGAAATTAGAACCAGAGTAAGTAATAATAGCAAAATGTCAAAGCTTAAAGCTCTTTAGTTGAATGCATGCATCATTTGTAACAAGACAGATGAGTCAATGTACAAATAAATATGACTTGCTAACTTTTAGAGATATGGTTGCAGGGTGACCAAGACTAGGAACTTAATATTCAAGGATATTGGACTTGCTAGATAATAAGCAAATGGAAAATTAAGTGATAGAATGCCATTAATAAAGGAAGGCGTTAATGTTGGAGTGAGTAGTAATACAGCACAAAAGACTGCGAGGTGGAATTAGTTTCAGTGGAAGTAAGGACCAGCAAGACAAAGATGACATCTACAGAAACTCCCCTTAAGAGTCGCTCCACTCTAGCAGAAGTATAAATCAGGAAGAAAGGGAAACATGCAAGGGGCACTATAATTGTCATGGGTGATTTTAATCTGCATATGCACTGGACAAATCAGATGGGCAAGTATAACATGGGAGTCAAATTTGTAAAGTGTTTAAGGGAATGTTTTCTTAGAGCAATGCATTATAGAACCTATCTTACCTTACATTATTCTAGACCAAGTAAATGTGTAATGGGGTAGGATAAACAAAAGTCATGTAGTTAACAATCCTCTAGGGAATAATGTTTACATCATGGTAAAATTTCAAATTGAGTTTGAGGGACGGCAACTTGGGTCTTACATCAGTTTTCTCAACATAAATAGCTCAGGAGGTATGAAGAAAGGTGTTGCTGAAAGATACTTATAAAATATACCAAGGGGAAGGTGAGTAGATAAGCTCAGCAGCAGACTTTTAAGCAGGTAAGTCAACACGTAAGTTTTAAAAAAAAAATCATTCCAGTCAAAAAGGAGGACTTGGTGAGAAGGGTGAAGAACTCATGGTTACCAAATGTGGTCAAGGAGAGCACCCATACAAAAACCCATACTTGAACCAAATGACTAAAAAGCAAATAAAGTAGTGAGAAAATTGATGGCGTAAGTACATTGGCAATATAAAAACAAATAAATACTTCTACTAGTTGAAAAAAATAAATTAGCTACAGTGAATGGGAGATCCTTGGAGAATGCAGCTAGGGAACTGATTATGGAGAACAGATAAATGACAGCTAATTTATTTCAAAATTCGGTGGCAATATAAAAACAAACAACAAAAGCTTCTGTCAGTATATAAAAAGTAATTAGCTGAAGTGAACAGACCTTTGGAGAACATAGCTGGGGAACTGAAAATTGAAAATAGGGGAAATGACAGGTAATTTATGCCTACACTGGACATCCAAACACAAGCATGATTGGTTGGAAGTGTCGCTCACTTTCACCATTCAACAGGTAATAACCAAATTGAATCGAGTGGCTTAACTTGCTCCCTTGAAGTCTTATTTTGGTTGCTACATGCAATAAAGTTTAAATCATTGTTTCAATACTTAATTGGTTGTGAGAAAATTTCTTAGTAAGTAGCTGAATTAAAAATAACTTGTGGTGTGTTATCCAGAACAATTTGCACCTACCACATTCCATAAGGGTACATTCCAGATCTTAATCATTGACTATGTAAAACAAGTCCTTTATATCGCAGTGGTTTTTTACTGAATCACCTGGACAAGATGACGATAGATACGTTACCAGACAACCCGAACCATCATAGATCTGACCATCATTTTGTATTGGTCTACTTCAGTAAACTTACGCTTTATTTTCAATATATGCAGCTTACCTTATTTTGACATTTGACTTGAAGTTCAGTGCTTTTAGCAATATTGCCAACTGTAATTACTACAAGTGAGGTAATACATTCACTTCCGCTGGCATTTACCATGTGAGAAAGAAAATTGCATACCACTTGTCCATAAAGCTCCTTTAACTTGTCAGTTTGTTGGTCTATATTTTCAATAGTCTTCAATGCTGTTTCTATTCGGTTCAGTCTATATTCACAGTAAGCCTTTTCAAAGGCAATCACATCACTGAATAAAGAGGAAAACATGAAGAAAACTATGAAGGACTCATTTAGAATTATTTTTGAACTGGTGTACTCAACAGAAAGACAAGATTCCCCTGCTGTAAACAAATAGTGAGGGGGGGGGGGGGGGGTAGAGATCGGGGGGGGGGGGGGGGGGGGGGGGAAGAGAGGGGGGGGGAGGGGAGAGAGGGGGGGGGAGGGGAGAGAGGGGGGGAGGGGAGAGAGGGGGGGGAGGGGAGAGAGGGGGGGGGAGGGGAGAGAGGGGGGGGGAGGGGAGAGAGGGGGGGGGAGGGGAGAGAGGGGGGGGGGGGAGGGGAGAGGAGAGAGGGGGGGGGAGGGGAGAGAGGGGGGGGGAGGGGAGAGAGGGGGGGGGAGGGGAGAGAGGGGGGGGGAGGGGAGAGAGGGGGGGGGAAGGGGAGAGAGGGGGGGGGAAGGGAGAGGGGGGGGGGGAAGGGAGAGGGGGGGGGGAGGGGAGAGGGGGGGGGAGGGGGGGGGGAGGGGAGAGAGGGGGGGGAGGGGAGAGAGGGGGGGGAAGGGAGAGGGGGGGGGGGGAAGGGAGAGGGGGGGGGAGGGGAGAGGGGGGGGGGAGGGGGGGGGGAGGGGAGAGAGGGGGGGGGAGGGGAGAGAGGGGGGGGGGAGGGGAGAGAGGGGGGGGGAGGGGAGAGAGGGGGGGGGAGGGGAGAGAGGGGGGGGAAGGGGAGAGAGGGGGGGGGGAAGGGGAGAGAGGGGGGGGGAAGGGAGAGGGGGGGGGGGAAGGGAGAGGGGGGGGGAGGGGAGAGAGGGGGGGGGGAGGGGAGAGGGGGGGGAGGGGAGAGAGGGGGGGGGGAGGGGAGAGAGGGGGGGGGGAGGGGAGAGGGGGGGGGGGGGAGGGGGGGAGAGAGGGGGGGGGGAGGGGAGAGAGGGGGGGGGGGAGGGGAGAGAGGGGGGGGGGGGAGGGGAGAGAGGGGGGGGGAGGGGAGAGAGGGGGGGGGGGGGGAGGGGAGGAGGGGGGGGGGGGGAGGGGAGAGAGGGGGGGGGGGAGGGGAGGAGGGGGGGGGGGAGGGGGGAGAGGGGGGGGGGGAGGGGGAGGGGGGGGGGGGGGAGGGGAGGGGGGGGGGGGGGGGGGGAGGTGGGGGGGGAGGGGGGGGGAGGGGGGGGGGGGGGGGGGGGGGGGGAGGGGGGGGGTGGGGGGGGTGGGGGGGGAGGGGGGGGGGGTGGGGGGGGGGAGGGGGGGGAGGGGGGGGGAGGGGGGGGGGGGGGGAGGGGGGGGGAGGGGAGGGGGGGGGGGGGGAGGGGGGGGGGGGAGGGGGGGGAGGGGGGGGGAGGGGGAGAGGGGGGGAGGGGGAGAAGGGGGGGGGGAAGGGGGGGGGGAAGGGGGGGGGGAAGGGGGGGGAGGGGGGGAGGGGGGGGAGGGGGAAGGGGGGGGGGAAGGGGGGGGAGGGGGGGAGGGGGGGGAGGGGGG